>NC_068365.1:60629023-60656523 GCF_020536995.1 Dreissena polymorpha
CAGTGTTTTGTTTTCTAAATTGAAAAAAACCCACCAACAAACACACAACGACAGCCGTTAATCAAAGAAGTATTTTATTACATTTCACGAACGTATCACACATGGTGTACAAAAAGCATGTTCGTATAGACTGAGCTTATCATGGATTCCAATTGTTCGAAAATCGTATGTGAAAGTTGTATTATTGTCATTTGCCCACTTGTTGTTAAGCGTCGGTCGAGTTTGTGATTTATTGGATATGTTGACGTT
Source organism: Dreissena polymorpha (assembly GCF_020536995.1). Lineage (NCBI taxonomy): Eukaryota > Metazoa > Mollusca > Bivalvia > Myida > Dreissenidae > Dreissena > Dreissena polymorpha. Next base: position 60,629,273 of record NC_068365.1, read on the forward strand.
GTTTCAGGTCAGCATTATTATATAGTCAACTATTAAAATCAAAGAGAGCCATGGTCATCGGTTATTTTCCGAATCTTAAACACTTTAAATTAAGCTAAAAGTTGTCCATTTAATGTACATTATTATACATCAGACGGCAATTTTAGTTAGGTATATTAGCTCTATCGAGGTTTCTCAGTACGATTGCAATTATTAACCCCAAATTCAATTAAAACCAAGTGTTTGTGATGCCCGTATGTCGTACGCTTAATGTTTTGTGTCAATTATGTGCCTGTTTTGTAATATAATAGTTACACTGCTAGTTATATTATTAAAATAATGCATCGATTGCAATATCCATATTATTGTACCTAAGAAACATGTAATTTCTAGCGCACACAAAAGCAGACATCAACGTTGTGTGTGGTACAAAATCACAAAGTGCACCTTGTAAAACCAGTACAACAAGTACAACACCGAGTACAACACCGAGTACAACACCGAGTTATAAAACAGCAACCATGGAAACAAACGCAACTCAGTCGGGTATGTGTAACAATAAATGCTTATATAAACTACACAGCATCTATACCGAGTGTCGCGTTTCATACGTAGTATACATTTAAACATTTCATTTTATTTTGAATTGTTGTTTTTAGATGGTCCATTGCGAATTGCAGTAAAAAAGCAAATTCTCACATATTAAATACTAGATGTATTAAGAGTTACACCTTTCATACGTCAGTATGCCTAAAAACATATTTTATTTTGAACTTGATTTTTAGATGGTTCATCACGGATTGCAATTATATCTGGAATAGCTGCTTCTGCAGGGCTATTGGTGCTGATTACCGTGTCGGCACTTTGTGTTAGAATTTTAAAAAGGTAACTTAGAGAAGCATTTATCATGCATATAATATAAGTTACGATGTTTGGCGCACAGCTTTACGCATCACTGCATGATAATGTAAATAAACACTGCAGTTGTCTTGACCTCCTTTGTTGTAATTTAATCTGTAACATGTTGTGAACCAGGTTATAATGACAAAGTTACTTTTAACAAATGTAAACTATCGTTACCAAGCAAAACAAATAAAGCACAAATATGTCTTGCTATTCAATGATATTTTTAACCTTATTACCTCTTCTAGCACATTTAAGCATAAATACACAATTTGTTTTGGCTTGCTATGCTGCATTTATATAGTAAGCTGATGTATCAGCTTGTTAACAATGATGTTTAATTTTTGCGTTATACAAATGAAATAACATATTTAATGATTTTCGACGGTAGTAACATTGTTCGAGGCATTGTGGTGTTCGGTAAGGCAAACAATAAAAATGAAACATGTACTTTTTACGAATATACATAACTTAAAAATGTTGTCTATGCCATTGCTGGATGAAAACTCCCACGCACATTCACTTGTTTTTTTCTGTCATTGAATATGTCACATCTTATATTCCAATGCATTAATGAAGTACTAAATCGATCGGAAGCTTAAGAACGTGGGAAAGGTAGCCTTCGTCATTCCAGATTCGCAGCTGCTTTCCTGAATATTCATACGGGTCCTATTTTTTATATTCATTTGATATTTTCCTGATGTAAAAACCCACATAGATTTACAACATTAGAATGCAATTACACTAAGATCGCGTGTAACCATTACCATGTGCAAAAAATATAGCATTACCTACCCAATAAGCAAAAGCGTCCGATGAATGATTTTATCGTGAGCTTGCACAAGATGTTTTCAAATGATTGCTGGATGCAAACATTTAAATTAAAATCTTTACTTATAACTGGGATATTAAAGATAAAAAAGTATTCCGTATAGGAAATCTCTAGAGGAATTATTATAGGTTATTAGACGTTTCACTGTACAATACGGAGATATATTTGGACGAGCACACAGTTTGAAGTCATATTGGACGAGCCGTTAGGCGAGTCCAATATGACTTCAAACTGTGTGCGAGTCCAAATATATCACGTATTGTACAGTTTAAACGTCTAATAAACTTTTTATTCTATATCCTCATTACCAAACCAGCTTTCCGTATTTTTATTTTCATTCATTGATTACGCACTTTATGACGTATCTCGTGTGACGTCATTTCTCTGACGAAACATACTAGTATAAGCAAGACTCTGCATTTTATGGACAACAATATGGAGGTGGTAGTGTTTAATAAATCTAGTAGCAAATTATACCATTTTGATAGCATTGAACGAATCCAAAAGGCAAAACGTATTTCGGATTGTGTGTTTGTCATGCATAATTGTTAACTTCGATAGGAATAAAACAACTCGCTCCGACAGGATTACGAATTCGTAAATTGTGTTTTGGCCTTTGGGTCAGAATGGTGAGCATGTGTACAAACGCTTTCAACAAATACTGTGGTTTAAAATGCATTTCGATAAATGGATGGAAGAACAGAAAATGGAAAATGGAAATGCATATCATTGTAACTTAGATGTTATTAGGCTTACATTGGATTAAAGTTGTCATTTTGTTTTGCTGTTGCATATTTGTTTTCAATTTCTAGCAATAACAATATCACTTGCTTTTGCATTTTTTTTTAATTTCTAACAATAAAAAATAATTAAATATCACATTCTCGATTCGTTTTTTATTTCCTCTCATATTTTCAATAGGAAAGTATTAAAAAGAGACATACAGGCAAACTATCGCCTGTGTGAATCGATTATAGTACATTCGGATACTTTTTCTCGGTAACGGCTTTTATCGTTATAAAACAATTGCTTAGTGCACTTGTACTCAACTGTCCAATATGGAAAAAATACAGACTTTTTGGATCCAATACCGGAATATATTGGACGGTCACGTGGTACATATGAAGAATGTCGATTGGATGAATTTATTGGATATAGAATAATTGTTCTTATTCACTTCTTTTATAAGAGAACACAAAGTATAAAAATACTTAATTAAAACGTGATCATTATAAGATGGCTAGTCAAACGTAATACTTTCCTTAGACAAAAAATGTAAACTAAAAGCTCGTCTAACACGATCTCAATAAGATTTACTAGTGCAGGCGTAAAATAAAAACGTGAATGCTAAACCTGGACGAGAGAATCGAGTACGACACACATAATGGTAGTGTTGTAGAGTCGTAAGTATCGGAAATATATATAAAAAACCCGAATGGTTTTAAAGAAATAACTATCACCGAAAAACAAATCTATAAAATATATGCAATAATGAATAGAGCGTTGCATCGACATCAAATTGTCAGACGAACTAGTGTGAAAAGCGATCATTAATATTATTAATTTTAATGAACAAAGCCCCATTGCTTAAAGCTTCTAAAGAATCCGATACATAAATATTGACAATATTTACGTGAATACCTTGTTTTGATTGTTAAGAATTACTTTAATAAAATCGCAATGCTTTTGTTTGTTTGTTATTTGAAGATCAGCAAGCATGGTTTTGTAAGAAATATTTATAAATAAATATGAATAAATACTTAACGTGTTAGGATGTTAAGTTCTGTACCGTCTATAAATAGTTGATATCGTTTATATCAATTGTTTACACATTTCAAAAGTTCATGTAACATTTATACGATCATTTATATCGCTCTCTCAATGTGATTACAGGCGGATACTTCGTGAACCGCTAACCCAAAACCATGTTCCGGTTTACCGTGCGACGGGACATCATGAGGCAGGCAGGCCTTCGAGAACAGATAAAGATAACTCACAAGAGGATTTTAGTTGCGGTGATAGTGGTATATATTTCGAATTAAGAGGAGAACCGGGTTCTGATTACACAACATTAGCATTCCCTTCAAATAGTGAACAACAACGACCTGTTCTACCACCAAGACAAAAACCGTCTGTAAAACATTCACGACATAATTTACCAGAACCCATGACATTCTTAAGTATCAGCAATGTACATTCGCTTCCTGTTGATGGACACCAAGTACAGTACAGCGGTACTCGGTCGCAAGACAGGGAACAGGAATGCAACGACTTTTTAAAACCATTAGCAGAGATATGGCCCTTGTCAGCGAACCAGCTTCCCAGAAATGCTGATAAAATTGGAAATTAAAACACTAAACATTAGGTCTTATAATTCCCTTTTCGAATTGGTCTTGTTATTAACCATTTCAATAGTTATTGTTATTCACTTTGCGAATAGATCTTGTGATTTACAATACACTTGGTTATTTAGTTCACACTACAATTTGGTCTTGTTATTCACGGCCCGCACTAAGCTTGTGATTCACACCATTCCCATGCAAAGGACTTATATTTTAGATAATCATGCTCATTCTTGCAAAGTTGTTGTGGATGTGCTGATTGATTGTATAATTAAGAAAATCTGGCAAAGATGATATCAAGATAATTGTTGCATATGTATTTTTACAACAACTTATCAACAATACCGTTATGGTCCGAATACAACGACGTACGATACCTGTACAAAAAATATGAATAAATATGTTAACTGCTACCTTGATATTGAAGCTAGCGATTTGGCTTCGCATACATAAAAATAGTTTTGATATGAGGGTCGTGTGTACCATTTAATTCAAAAACCCCATGCAAATATAAGATATTGATTGACTCACCATTCCATTTACCAACAAACATAGTATTTTCAATATTATCCCTCAACTTATTTGGAAATAAATAGTCGTTTATCACGAGAATATAACAATTCGTATAGAAATAATGCCAACGTTTTAAGTGGAAAGGTCCAATAATCAGTTCAGGTGTTAACACATTATAAATGACTTTATCGATAAAAAGGCATTTAATATAACAGCAAACTATAACCAGACGTTTGAATAACAAAAGATGAATAACACGATTATTAAAATGTGGACGTTTTGTTATTTTTGCATACCGGAATAACGTCATATACAAACAAATGACGCAATGAACATCTTACTTGTAAATATTTCGGAATTATAAAATGTGTGAAACAATCTTTGTAAATAAAATAATAAACTACTACTACTACTACTACTACTACTTCTACTACTACTTCGACTACTACGACTACTACTACTACTACTACTTCTACTACTACTACTACTACTACTACTAATACTACTACTACTACTACTACTACTACTGCTACTACTAGTACTGCTACTACTACTACTACTGCTGCTACTTCTCAGAGGCCTGTTGGTCCACGGTCGCCCAAATCATTTTGGCCAATCAGAACACTGATCTTGAATCAGGGGAGAGGATAGGCTATAGTAAGTGGTGGTGATCTCCCTTTCTGTTTTGAACTTGTTTAACAAGGGTTTTTAGAGAGTCCAGAGAATTTTATTCTCGTCAGTATTTTATACTGACCAAAGCTTACATACTATAAAACAGCTGTTGTTGACCAGAGACTACGTTGCAGTTTAAGAGAACCGCGTTGCGTGACATTTAATCGTTTGAAAGTGCTCGTTTAGAATTTGTAATTTGATTTCGCGACGTTACCTATTTAAAAACTGACGTTGTTAAACTTGTTTGGAAAATCCAGGTTCGGATTGTATTTGAATTCGGGCGTTTGTTTGTTGTCGTGTTGTATTTTGAGTTTTTAAACTTCCCCAGGGTTCGTGGAACGATGTCCTTTGTTATCCTCATACCGACAATAAATAAATTTTGATTTGATTTGATTCGGGAAGCCTTTTGTTTATTCTGGAATCCGGAGAACTGCCCCCTTATTTTAAAGGTGGCGGAGAGGTGCCCCCCCCAGCAAATCGGTAGGGGCGGAGAACTGCCCCCCCCTGTCAGAATTTAGTAGGCGGATATCTGCCCCCCCCCCCCATCAAATCTGTAGGGGCGGAGAACTGCCCCCCCCCCCCCCCCCCCGGTGTCATATTAGTTATTAGTTACGTAGTGAAAACAATACTTACGGGTAATTTTACGTTATCGGCGTACACATTTTATCCGGTAACAAATTAATTTAAGTACAAGTATATTGCCATTTATCGAACTGAATAACACAAATTGTCTAGAGGCATGTGATAATACTGTTTAAGGCCCTTGGTACGCATCTTCACCACTCACTATACATGAATGCCATGTAAAAGTCGTGTTTTAAAGGGATCTTTTCACGCTTTGGTAAATTGACAAAATTGAAAAAAGTTGTTTCAGATTCGCAAATTTTCGTTTTAGTTATGATATTTGTGAGGAAACAGTAATACTGAACATTTACCATGCTCTAATATAGCCATTATATGCATCTTTTGACGATTATAAAACCTAAAAATTATAAAGCGTTGCAGAGTTGGAGTATAATTTGGAGAGTTCTGTTTTTGTCGTTAAATTTTGTATAACTACGAAGATTGCTTATATAAGGTGTAAAATACGTCATGTATGTGTACTCGGCGGAATAGCTCAGTAGGCTAAAGCGTTTTTACTTCAGGACTCTGACAGGACTCCAGGGGTCACTGGTTCGAAACCTGCTCCGGGCAATGTTCTTTTCCTTTTTTTAATTTTGTTCTTGATTTTTTACTGGAGCTTTTACGATCCAATGTTTACATTTATCAATATAAAGCGTTTAATGAATAAGTTAAAAAATGCCAAAATCTGTGAAAAGGCCCCTTTAATAAGAGCGCGAAACATAGTCGAGATCCACACAGGAAACGCGTGCATGTTAATACTGGCCATGTGTCGCAACTATATATAGACGTGCAACTCAGTACTTATGGAGGAAAAGTTACATCGGAATTAATTTACATTATAAAGATAGTATTGACCCATGGAAAAAAAAACGTAACTAAACGTATAAAAAAGTAAATTAATAGGCAAAGCAAAGGCAATAATTTAGCTGACTTGAAGAAAAAAGTAAAGTGAAGTCGAATTAATAATCAATTTATTTATGTTGTTTAGTTAATTCATGTGAAATACAAAATAACATACATAAATACACACATTACATGCATACATACATTCACAGTTACAATCATACATACATACATTCAGACATACATTAAAAAATATATACATGCTTACATAAACGTTCAAAACATACATTCATACATACATACAATCTGCAACAGTTAGCATTTTGAGCAGATCATGTCGACATGCCAAACAAACAAAATCGGTAACAGTTGCTTTAATTAGCAGCTAATTAGGCAGGCAGAGAACTTGTTACCGTTAACGATAAGCACCGCGATCTTTTAATTGGTAGACCGGACCGACCTTAATTGTTAAGAACTTGTTAGCTTTGAATAAAGCGGCATACGGGTTTATTATATTGAACCGTCCAAATCCGTAATTGGCGAAAACAAACAAATAAATTATTGTTTTCAGCTTGCATACGGATGGATTAAATTGCATGCTAATTGTTTGTTTTGATTACGGGGAAAATATCAAATAATTCAGCCGCGAAAACTTTTTATTAGCAAAAAGTGATTTGTTTTTCTTTGTTAACATAGACGAAAATCACGTGATTATCAAGATGGCGACGTCCATGCCGAGGCAGGTATTTTTTTGCCGTTTTATAACTTTAATACTTGTACAACTTTATATTACTTTTGAAATTTCACTCAATTTCCAGACATAATAGCAAGAAAGTTACTGGCGTTATTGTCATTATAATACTCGTTTTATATATAGCCGCGAAATTTCTTTAATTAGGGGGCACTTCTCCGGGTCATCAATTCTGACAGGGGGGCAGTTCTCCGCCCCTTATTAATCAGCAGGGGGGCAGTTCTCCGCCCTATAAAAAAAGAGTGAGGGGGCAGTTCTCCGCCCAGTGAAAAATCTTTGGGGGGGGGGCAGTTCTCCGGGGGGCACTTCTCCTAGAGCCGTTTATTCTGTTTCAGGTGAAGAACATGTCTGGTGCAGCAGCGATGTTCGTGTTCTTATTGCCGGGGATTCCAATGTCCATCGTTTGAAGTCTGCATGTCCTCCAAATGCAAGGATTGACTTTCTGCCCGTATCTGGTGAATAATTTTTAACTGTTTATAGTTGAGTGTGAGACCCAACATGTTTCTGTGGCATGCTGCTTTATATTACCCCTTTTACTGTCTTAAATAGTCTATATAAATTGCCGCCATAATCTTTTGATGATTTTTGCGTTGGCATAATTATTTTAGCTACTGTCTTAAACTGCAGTGGGGACGATTGAACTTTACCGGTACGCAACACTTAACATCAAACAGCGTACTCTAACCCTTAACACCTAACACATAACAACTTACGCAACACCTTATTATCCTTTTATCCTATATATTTCTTTAGTATCGGGGGCTACTGCCCCCAAACCCCCGCTTTGTCGATGGTTGTAAACAACTGCGTACCGGTAAAGTTCAATCTAGCCCTGCAGTGTTTGTTGCTGCCTTTGGAAAAAAGGTTGCTAATTTTAATATTTATTTGAAGCTTTGTGTACCAAATAATTGTTTTTATGCCCCCGGTAGGGTGGCATATAGCAGTTGAACTGTCAGTCTGTCCGTCCGTCCGAACACTTTAATGGTCATAACTTTTTCAATATTTAACATAGCACCGTTATATTTGGCATGCATGTGCATCTCATTGAGCTGCACATTTTGAGTGGTGAAAGGTGAAGGTCAAGGTCATCCTTCAAGGTCAAAGGTCTAATATATGGCATATGTCCATCCGTCCGAAAACTAACATTGGTCATAACTTTTTCACTATTGACGATAGCAATTTGATATTTGGCATGTATGTGTATCTCCTGAGGCTGAACATTTTGAGTGGTGAAAGGTGAAGGTCAAATGTCTAATATATGGCGTCTGTCCGTCCATCCGAAAACTTTAACATTGGCCATAACTTGTTCACTATTGATGATAGCAACTTGATATTTGGCATGCATGGGTATCTCCTGGAGCTGAACATTTTGAGTGATGAAAGGTGAAGGTCAAGGTCATTCTTCAAGGTCAAATGTCAAATATTCCGTCCGTCCGAAAACTTTAACATTGGCCATAACTTTTTAAATATTGAAGATAGCAACTTGATTTTTTTTTTATGCATGTGTATCTCTTGGAGCTGAATATTTTGAGTGGTAAAAGGTGAAAATCAAGGTCATTCTTCAAGGTCAAATGTCAAATATTCCGTCCGTCTGAAAATTTTAACATTGGCCATAACTTTTTAAATATTGAAGATAGCAACTTGATATTTGGCATGCATGTATATCTCATGGAGCTGCACATTTTGAGTGATGAAAGGTCAAGGTCATCCTTCAAGGTCAAAGGTCAAAATTTGTAATATTGAAGATAGCAACTAGATATTTGGCATGCATGTGTATCTCATGGAGCTGCACATTTTTGAGTGGTGAAAGGTCAAGGTCATCCTTCAAGGTCAAAGTTTGAATACATGTACATGGCTTCAAAGCGGTGCAATAGGGGGCATTGTGTTTCCAACAAACGCATCTCTTGTTTTTAAAGAAATGCTTAAAACTCCACTGAATATTGCTTCAATACCCAAAAAGATATTTTACCCTAACAGTTTCATGGTATTTACATGTACACGTCATGTATATTATTACACTGATAAAACATGTATTATGGAATCAAGCAAAATACCCTTTCTGCTGTAACCAAAATGGGGAAAAAGATTGCAAATCCAGAAATTTGACGCAACATAGAACAAGTGAGATAAATATTAACAAAGATAAGCTTGCTTGTCTCGAACATAGCAATGATGACTATTTTTCATAATATTCAATAACAAATGACAACTCAAGAAAAATTATTGCAAATGAAAACCAATTCCAAATGGAAGATCTTATTTTACTATGCAGGTGCAAAGTATGTGTCTGACCGGAAGGGCTTTAGAAAGCTGCTGCATCAAGAGCTGATGTCAGGTTGTTACGACATATTGTACCTGCATCTTGGCTCTAACGATGTTTGCTGCAAGGATAGCAATTTCTACCGGTATGTTGAACAGTAATTTTTCAGTTTTAGTTTTTATTTAACCTTTTTACCTTAGCTTTATTGCAGGGAACGCACTATGCTTATTGAGACACTCGAGTCTGTTCCTGGGAAGAACCAGAACTTGGTGTTTATGGAGAAGATAATGAGAACCTCCTAACTCCCTATCACTAGGCGGACACCACATCCACTACACCATTATGCTTTTACATTGGCCTGTGTTATTGAATGTCCACACCAACCCCCTAACTAGAAACCCTGGATCCGCCACTGAACAGCTTAGCAGCATGAATAAAAATGAGCTTGATCAACTTAGTATCACTTTCTTATTAGATTTTTTTGGATTGGCATTTTAATGAAATAAAATAAGTTAGTTTCTCAAATATTTTTGTAGTTGTTTGTAACTTTTTATGCCCCCGGTAGGGTTGCACATAGAAGTTGAACTGTCCGTCAGTCAGTATGTGTGTCAGTCTGTCCGTCCGTCGGGAAAAAAACACTTCAACGTTGGCCATAACTTTTGCATTATTAAAGATAGAAACTTGATATTTGGCATGCGTGTGTACCTCATGGAGCTGAACATTTTTAATTGGTGAAAGGTCATCCTTCAAGGTCAAATGTCAAATATATGGCGTCTGTCCGTCTGAAAACTTTAACATTGGCCATAACTTTTTCAATATTGAAGATAGCAACTTGATATTTGGTGTGCACGTGTATCTCATGAAGCTGCACATTTTGAGTGGTGGAGGTTCAAGGTCATCCTTCAAGGTCAAAGGTAAAAAAATAAATACAAAGCGGCGCAATATGGGGCATTGTGTTTCTGACGAACACATCTCTATTTAATAATTGTTTGTGATGGGAAGATAATACAATGAGCAACTAATACCATTACCTTATTATCCCTTGCCATAGGAGGATGGATATTGTTTTGGGGTTGTCTGTCCGTCTGTCTTTCCATCTGTCCGTCCAGCACTTTTGTGTCCAGAGCCATATCTTGGAAGTGCTTTGGCGGATTTCATTGAAACTTGGTATGAGTATATATATGGATAAGAGGATGCTGCAGGCCAAATGGCATCGTACACCATCTGTTAATAGCAGAGTTATGGCCCTTTGTTTCTTAAAAAATGCTTCTTTAGTGTCAAATATAACACTTTTTTGTCCAGAAGCATATTGGCAGGGTATATCAATTCAATGAATTTGCTTGTTATTTTTAGTTGTGTGACTGAGATCCTTGATGTTGTATTCAGTGTGTGCACTGAAATACACGTGGTGCTTTGCGTGATTCTTCCACGTGATTTTGATGTGAGAATGTTTCCCCGATGGCCACTCTCAGGGGCACAGTTGAGGAACTACTGCCAGTGGATAAGGAGCGCAAACAGCATGCTGTGGGAACTGAGTCACCATGTGCCTTCTGTGAGATACATGGACTATGCAGCAACTAAACAGGTATAGGGAAAGATCTAGAGTGAAATAGGAAGTTTCTCAGCAACTGTTGCATGGAATTTCATCATCATGAAACTTAAAATAAATATATGCATCATTATACTGCGGTGGACCAATCCCAAATTCTGTTCAGACATCCTTCTTTGGTCAAGAGATATGCCTCCTTAATTGGTGAAAATTGACTCATTGAGCAGTTTTGTTGCAATTACTGGTTTCTTAATAACTTTTACATGAAATATCATGAATTTTAAAATAGATGTATTACTTTGTGGTGGTACACTTGCACGTTTTGTTGGTTTCAGCTCTAGAAGTAAAGCCCCATAATTAAAGATATCTGCCTGTGCTGTAATATGGAAGTTAATGAAATGTATTATCATTTTTTTAGAAGTTCTTGTATAAGTTTTGTCAGGATGATCATTTTGGTCAGTTCAGAGTTGTACACTCTAATTGATTGAAACTAAAATATTTTTTCATTCGTTGAGGGAAACCAGTTCATTTAATTTGCTGCTTTAATATCTTAGTTATGTTTAAAACAAATTAGTACGGTAACTATCAATAATCCAAATTTAATTTTAAGAAGTCCCTGTACTTGTCCCATGATGGACTACATCTGAGTGCTGAAGGGGCTAGGAGGTGTTTAGCATCCATACATGACGACCTGCCAAACCAGCTGTGTGTGGAGGCTGCTGTTCAAGATCCTACAGAATGGCCAGCTCTCTCAGCCACGGAAGTACCGGTTCAGGAACATGACAGCACCATAGCACTCTTTTCGGATATTGTGCAGACTGTGAGTTTAGTGCTACAACAAAGTGGACTGCATTTATGAGCCATAAGCAAATGTGATTTATGCACAAAACTGCAATTCTGCGTCAGGCTAAAACCTTAACATTGACTCTAAAATCAAAGCGCTTCCACCTACAAATATTCATAACAATTTGATTTTGCTGTAATGTTTATATTTTTGATTAAAATAAGCCGTTTAAAAAAAGTATAATACCTGTATTATGGTTAAATAAATTGTAGGGAGCTCAACCAGACATTTTTTGGTATTTTGTAATGGGAATGCTTTGGAGATTACCATAACATTCTGTGCACACGTAAAACCTTTATGAAGAATCCTCAACATTAAAGATTTATTAATATTTTTGAAAATTAAGCAAACATTCATTTTTTTCCATGAAAGCATTACAATTATGGCTTTTTATAAGTATAATATGATGTATGAAATAGTTTTTTTCTTTTTAATTTTAAGTTAATGTTGAACCATTCAATCACTTTAAAAACATTGCAAGTTATTGCATTTCCACAAAGCAAATGAATCTTAGCAGGTAAATTCAATGAATTTATCATTGGTACCCCCAGCTGATAATTTTAAAAATCTGTATAGAAGTTCACCAGATGATGTTTTATGCAAAATATGTATGTTCGCACTGCAGTTTTTGAGAAGAATATTTTTAAGTGTTCATTATATATATATTATAGAAGGAAAACAAATTTGATCCGAGGGTGGGGCAAATATGATCCAATGATACTTGAACAATCTTGGTGAAGGTCCACAAGATGAACTTTCATGCCAAATATCTTTGCTCTAGGCCTTGTGATTTATGAGAAAATTTTTGTTTTTGAGGTTTTTTAATATACTAATAAGGAAATTACATTTCCCTCCCCAGTGGGGCAATTTTGACCCCAGGAACATAGTTTGAACAATCATGGTACAAGTCCCACCAATTAACCTTTGAACTCTTAAGTGTAATCTTGAGTTTGGAGATTTTGACGTAATTCATTCTTATGACACACCGTCGAGTGATGGTGAACAAATGTGCTTAATGATTTTAAAATCTTACAATGAATGACACAGTTATGGCCCGGACAAGCTCATTTATGGCCATTTTTTACTTTTGAACTAAAAGTGTGACCTTGACCTTCGAGATTTCGACATTATTCCTTCCCATGCAACACCGTCAAATTATGGTGACACATGATTTTAAATTGAATTTAATTCTGACAATGAATGACATAATAATGGCCCAGACAAGGTCATTTATGGCCATTTTTGACATTTGAACTCAAAGTGTGACATTGACCTTTGAGATATTGACGTTTTCTTGAGCAGTGACCGGCCGTGTCATGATTGTGAACATTTATTGTAAGTTATTTGAAATTCCTCCAATCAATAACAGACTTACGCTCCAGACAAGCCTAACCCGGACTTTCATACTGACGGACTGATCCACATACACCAAACCGCCAACTGTGACAAATATGTCGAGCTCTCCATAAGTGGGCTCGACAAAAAATCGACTTGCCCACAGGTAAAGGTCCACCACACAATGTTTCATGCTAAATATCTCAGCCCAAGGCCTTGCAGTTTCAGAGTAGATTTTTTAAGTTTTTTCTTTTGGTTGCCAGGGCAACAAGGATTTCATGGAAAACAATTCTTGGAGCAACATTGAAGGAGCTTCATGCCAGGAATATTCCTGCCAGTTTCATCAAGCTTTGTCCAAAGGTTTAGTAGGAGATATTGTTTAAGTAAAAATGTTGACATATAGACACACATCGCAAAACAGACAAAGACCAGCAACAATAACTCAAGTTGAGCTATAAAGGGTACATCTCTGAAATGACTAAATCATCCTGATGACTCTTATGCAAGAACCACTGAAAAATGATAACAAATTTGATCTAATTTGAATTTCACTAAATTCATACACCAACATATGCAGACAGAAATTTGACATTTTCAATCAATTAAGGGGCCATAACAGTTTAATTTTACAATGGCTTCAAGGCCTTTCCCCCATTTGGAATGTCAAAATGAACTTTTGCATTATAGTTTATCTGTCTTCAAGGTAACAATCTGGTAAAAATATTATACATAAGACAAGTCGGTCAATTAACAGGCGAACAGCTTTGTTGTATACTTAAATAAACCCAATTTTAATGCCTATTAACTTCAAGTTTCATTCAATTCTATGCAATTGCTACTGAAAAACAACTCTGGTCTGAAAAGTAATGTAGGGTTATCTTTTCGAATCAATACTAGGCTTATTTATATTACATACCCTCAGGTTTGTATACTTGCCAGTTCAGGAGGCGTTATAGAGCGCTATCAGTTAAATGATTATTCCCCGAATATCTTTCAGGTGTGCCAGCTGGGGGCTCCTGGATCACCTTGATCGTTTTCACTACATGCTCACTCTCAGTGAAGTGGCGCTCCAGGTTTGCGTCCGTCAGGATGGCCGCACTCTCCTCTACCCTCCGAACAACCTCGCGACGGCTCTTATCCAGGCAGGTTGAGGTCAGGAAGCCTGTGAGAAGGAGATCGGCCGAAAAAAAAATAAAGCTAAACAAGCAAATTTGTTAAATTGATATCCCCCGCCAATATGCTTCTGGACACAAAAGTGTTATATTTGACACTCAAAAAAGCATTTTTTCAAGATACAAAGGGCCAAAACCCCGTAATTAACAGACTGTGTACAATGCCATTTGGCGTGCATCGTCCTCTTATCCATATATATACTCATACCAAGTTTCAATGAAATCGGCCAAAGCACTTTCAAGATATGGCTCTCGACACAAAAGTGCTGGACGGACGGAAAGATGGACGGAAGAACAGACAGAAAGACGCCAACGCCAAAACATTAATAAGTAGATGTCCAAGAAGAATGAATAATTTACATAAATCAAATCCTAAGTTTACGCTTACATTGTTCAATGTGCGGGCGTCCGCTAGACCATTCCCTCGCACCACTTCAGGAAGTTCTTGATTGCCGTTAGTGCATTCCGCACCGTCTTCAGCTGGTGAGTGGTGTTGAGGAACTGTCGTGGACCTCCATATGGCCCATCCACAACAGCATGTCACTCAACACCACTCCTTCCAAGTAGCCAGACAGGGCCAGGAACCGGTTAATCTTCATGTTGACCTCTTGTGTTTTCGACTCGTTTGCCAACCCACCTGGCCTGCTCCGCAGGAACATGTAGTCTACATATGAGTCAACGATTGAAACTGCAACAAGTATTATTGGATGATATTCTATGCTAGATGGTGAAATCGCATATAATTTAACTAACAACCAGTAATTCCAAAGTATTATAAATAAATAATATTTATCTTAAATTTTAATGTACTATATATTTCCTCACGGTTTTTAATATATATACATGTAACAATAATAATGACTATCAATTGAAATGTATATAATTAAAAAAAAATCTGGGAAAACAGGGCTTAATGCACCAAGTACTGGTTCTACCCCGAAAACGGACTCAAAACTTTACACTATATAAGCAATCCATATTGTTACTTGCAGCTTCTCCGACCATGCATCACCCTTGCATTGGGTTCCAGGCTCAGGCAGTATTTCGGCATTAGGAATGAAAAGTCCTCTTCCTCCTCCTCCTCATCCTCCACCTTCTCATCCTCCTATGCCGAGTCATCATGAGTGGCGAGTCTGCTGGTCACCTTTCCTGAAGTTTTCGCGTCCTGTAAATGACGTTTAAATGTAAAAGTTACAAATCGTTTGGTATGGTTTTGTATTAGACATTGATAGAAATATGAGAAATTAAATACAAAAACCACACGAACACAATTTAACACTTACTTTCCGGAAACGGCCCTCTTGTGTAAACAAAATTGAATGTCCCAGCCTCCATTTTGTGCTCCTGTTCTAGATGACGCAGCCGGTCAATCACCGACCGGTCGCACAGCCAGCAAGAGTAGTAATTCCTCGGCTTTGTCTTCTTCACTTTCCGACCGGTCTTAGCACGTGCCTCTGACATCAACGGCTTCATGGGGTCTGCCGTCAGCGCTTGCACCCAGCGAACGTGGTCTGTTACCCGGAGGTACACAGTCGTGTTGCCTTTTACCACGCAAATGGGGCATCGCCTTGGGATAGGCTTTGCGTTTGGTGTCTGAAATATTAGTTTGAAATGTGTACGAAGCAGGTGGCTATCAATATATATGATTCATTAAGAGATGATGAGATAACGGACCCAGTTAATTGATTGAAATAATGATTATGTGATTGAAGCTGTTATGCTAGGGTAAAATACCAAGGAATGTGTATAGATATTGTTAACTTTTTTTTAATGGTGTTAAAAATGAATATTTTATTGCAATATTTGCACATGCTTTGTTTTATTTTACAAAGTAATCACTATTAACCTTAAGTTTATTCTCATGAAAAAAAACATACCATTAAATAGCAATACTGATTACTTTATCTATTTGAGTGACATTAAGAGTGACCATGTACATGTATATATCAATCTATACTGTCTAACCCCCCTTGCAGATATTATTGACAGGTAAATATAATATTATATACCGTCTTATAACGATTCAAGACTTGGCCAAAATAAGGCCCCATTCCCTCAACAAAAAAGTATTAATTTTTCCCCAGATAAAAATTCACCCGACACTCAAGCAAATTAATTGCCCTAGACCCAGAATTGTCAAGTTTAAAATGTTTAAAACTAAATAGAATTGTTATGTATTTAATTTGGCGGTGATTAAAAAAACATATTATATTGTTTCTCATGTTTGGTTTAAAGTCCAAATTTTTTTTTTAATGATGCCCTATTTCCCCCGCCTCAGGGTACAGGTATCATTAGGCATTCTGAATCAACATTTTCATCAAAAACAATGATTCTTCATTCTTTACAGGCTGGGGGATTAAATTTTTAGAAACAACAATAACCTTTCAAATCGCATACCAAACGTTAAGACTTTTTAAATGAAAATGTGGATTCAGAATGCCTAATGATTCGGAATACCTTGACAAACTGTACCGTTACCCCAAACCCTGAGGTAGCTGTGGCGTAAAGGATATGGTGTCCGCCTAGCAACCAGGAGGTCACGGGTTCGATCCCCACTGTGAAAGCGTTCTTTAGATCTTCCCTATAGACACTAAGTACTGGTTCTAGGCACCGGAAACAAAATTTACAGCTTTTTCAAATAAGTCCTATGCAATCAAACTAAAATATACAGGTTTGAACTAAACCAGAGGGAGATCTCTGCATGATGCATGTTAGTCTTATTTATAAGACGCGCGAGATACTTTACCCATATAAAAAGTAGCTTAATATTTAAGAGCGTCAAAAATTTGGACTAGATGCATGTATGCAATATCCCAGTGTGACCCAAATTCGAAGGGTGTAAAGAATCGAATGTAATGGACCGAAATTCGACGATGTAACGGTTACATGAAGCAATATTTAGCAAATAATGAAAGAAATAATGAAATGTTTAATAGCAGAAAATAATAATTTTAAACTCGGCTGTATTACTTTGAAATGATTCAAAGACAATAATCATCCATTTAATCAATATAAATAGAACATCGTCGAATTTGGGGTGCGGTAGGATAATGTATGGTTTCCAGTATTTACTATGGGGAAGAACTATTGTTGGCAAAATATTTCACTTCAAGAATATGTTTGCGTATCAGATATCAAATATGTACAACACAAAACCAATACAATTGTGTTACTGTTATGAATAATACAATTTAAAAAAATGTTTTTTTTCTCCGTTTATTACTTTCACTGAATCGAAGGGTTAACAGAACCCAAGGCGAACATGATGTAGTGCGAAACCCATTAATAAAAATATATGCAATGACAACATAAGTATGGGGTCAATATACAAAAGATACCGTCTAATTATTTGGACACAAACCACAGTTTACCAACCACTCAAAATGGCGGCGACATCTACTTTCACTTTAACCATTTACTGCGCCCGCCACTGAGCATGCGCATACTTGGTTTTACATGCTATTTTTAGTTGGGCGACGGTGGACCATCGTCCATATGTTCTGCTACTACTTCTACTACTGCTACTCCTGCTACTGCTGCTACTTATGTTACTCCTGTTACAGCTGCTACTGCTACTATTGCTGCTACTGCTGCAGCTGCTACTGCTGCTGCTACTGCTGCTACTGTTGCTACTGTTGCTACTGATGCTGCTGTTACTGCTTCTACTGCAGCTACTACTACTACTACTTCAACAACTACTAATACTGTTATTACTTCTACTCCTGCTACTGTTGCTACTGCTGCTACTGCTGCTACCGCTGCTACTGCTGCTACTGCTGCTGCTGCTACTGCTGCTACTCCTGCTGCTGCTACTGCTTCTACTGCAGCTACTACTACTACTACAACAACTACTACTTCTGCTACTGTTACTGCTGCTGCTGCTTATGCTGCTGCTGCTGCTACTCCTGCTGCTTCTCCTGCTGCTGATACTGATGCCGCTTCTACTGCTGCTTCTGCTTCTACTGCATCTACTACTACTACTACTAACAAAACTACTAATAATGCTACTGCTGCTGCTACTGCCGCTACTGCTGATACTGCTACTGCTGCTACTGTTGCTACTGATGCTGCTGTTACTGCTTCTACTGCAGCTACTACTACTTCTACTTCAACAACAACTAATACTGTTACTAGTGCTACTCCTGCTTCTGCTGCTACTGCTGCTGCTGCTACGGCTGCTGCTGCTGCTACTCCTGCTGCTGATACTGATGCTGCTGCTAATGCTGCTACTGCTTCTACTGCAGCTACTGCTACTACTACAACAACTACTACTACTTTTACTGCTGCTGCTGGTACTGATGCTGCTGCTTCTGATGCTGCTGCTTCTGCTTCTACTGCAGCTACTACTACTACTACTACAACAACTTCTAATACTGCTACTGCTGCTGCTACTACTGATACTGCTACTGCTGCTGCTGCTACTGCTTCTACTGCAGCTACTACTACTACTACAATATTTACTACTACTGCTACTGTTGGTGGTGATGCAACTGCTACTACACTGCTACTCCTACTATTACTACTCTTGATTCTTCTACTACTACAACTATTACTACCACTACCACCAGTCCCACTACCACTACTACCAGTATCACTAATACTACCGCTACTACTACTACTATCACTACTTCTACTTCTACTAAATTTACTACTAATACTACTTCTACTACTACTACTACTACTAATACTACTTCTACTAATACTGCTACTACTACTACTACTACTACTACTACTACTACTACTACTACTACTACTACTACTACTACTACTACTACTACTACTACTACTAGTACTACTAGTACTGCTACTACTACTACTGCTACTACTACTACTACTACTACTGCTGCTACTTCTGCTACTACTGCTACTTCTGCTACTCCTGCTACTGCTGCTACTGCTGTTACTCCTGTTACTGCTGCTACTGCTGCTACTGCTACTACTTCTGCTGTTACTGCTGCTACTGCTGCTGCTGCTACTACTGCTGCTGCTGCTGCTGCTTCTTCTACTACTACAACTACTACTACTACTACTACTACTACTACTACTACTACTACTACTACTACTAATAATAATAATAATTAAAATAATACTGCTACTGCTGCTGCTGCTGCTGCTGCTATTGCCGCTACTGCTGCTACTGCTACTGCTGCTGCTGCTGCTACTGCTTCTACTGCAGCTTATACTACTACTACAACAACTAGTACTACTGCTACTGCTGGTGGTGTTGGTACTGCAACTACACTGCTACTGTTACTATTACTACTCATGATTCTGTTACTACTACATCTACTACTTCCACTACCGTCAGTCTCACTACCACTACCACTACTACCAGTCTCACTACCACTACCGCTTCTACCACTACTACTACTACTACTACTACTACTACTACTACTACTACTACTACTACTACTACTACTACTACTACTACTACTACTATTACTACTTCTGCAACTATTACTACTACTACTACTACTACAACAACTATTCCTACTACTACTACTAATACTACTACTACTGCTTCTAAACTACTGATACTACTACTACTACTACTACTGCAGCTACTTCTGCTACTACTGCTACTGCTGCTACTCCTACTGCTGCTAGTGCTGTTACTCCTTCTACTGCTGCTACTGCTACTTCTGCTGCTACTGCTGCTACTGCTGTTGCTGCTACTACTGTTACTGCTACTGCTGCTGCTACTGATGCTGCTGCTTCTGCTTCTACTGCAGCTAGTACCACTAAAACAACAATTACTATTACTGTTAGTACTGCTACTGCTGCTACTGCTGCTACTACTGCTGCAGCTGTTGCTACTGCTGCTTCTACGCTGCTACTGCTGCTGCTGCTGCTGCTACTGCTGCTGCTACTGCTGCTGCTACTGCTGCTACTGCGGCTACTGCTACTGTTGCTGCTGCTGCTGCTGTTATTGCTGCTACTAGATGCTGCTATTTTTACTTAATCTGAAGTTACTATAACACCTTGCTTGCAGATGAAAAAATTACTCCCACACCGGTCGACACACAACATTCTCTCGACGCTCTCTCGACGCGCGACAAATCAGTCGTTTTGAGCGTCGAGAGAATGTCGTGTGTCGACCTAGTGATTTTAGGTCGACAGGCGACATTCTCGCGATATATCATATTGACTGTCGACTGATTTGTCGTGCATCAAGAGAATGTCGCGAGAATGTCGAGTGTCGCGCTCGAAGGTCGACACACGACATTCTCGCGACATTTTCGCGACAATCTCTCGACGCTCAATGCGACGCGCGACAAATCAGTCGACAGTCAAGATTTTCTGCGATTTTTTTTTTCTTAAACCCAGCGCGATATGCGACACTCAAATATTGACTGTCGACTGATTTGTCGACCTAGAGGTTTTTAGGTCGACAAGCGACAATTGTGCGATATTGGCTCGATATATCGTTTTGAGCGTCGAGAGAATGTCGTGCGTCGAGAGAATGTCGTGAGATTTTTAGTTCGACAGGCGACATTTTCGCGATATATCATATTGACTGTCGACTGATTTGTCGTGCGTCGAGAGAATGTCGCGGGAATGTCGAGTGTCGCGCTCGAAGGTCGACACACGACATTCTCGCGACATGCTCGCGACATTCTCTTGACGCTCAATACGACGCGCGACAAATCAGTCGACAGTCAAGTTTTCTGCGATTTTTTTCTCTAAAACCCAGCGCGATATGCGACACTGAAATATTGATTGTCGCATGATTGTCGCGTGTCGTATTGAGCGTCGAGAGAATGTCGCGAGAATGTCGTGTGTCGACCTTCGGAGACACTCAACTTGGCCCTATCCGGATCCCGTACAAAACAGACTAAAGAAATATCTTATTTGTACGAGCTTGAAGAAGGAAAAATAATGAAAAATTTAACTATTTACATTATAATTGCAAGCACACTCGTTGACTTGATATTCCTCAGAACTAAAAGAAAAGATTGAATAAAAGGTATTTCCTTTTTTCACATTCTTGTGATTGTATCGTACACAAACAATGAAGGACAATAACTTTTATTTAGGAAACTGAATTGTTACGAATCTTATGCACGGCATTTCTGCTCATTGACGTATATGTATATACTGATGAATTTTGTGTTGATATCTTGAATCGTATATCCGACATAGCCCTGATAAGTCACATCATACAACAGCAGCAATAAATCTTACTTAAGAAAGTGTAGTGTCATGCTTAATAAACCCATAACGTTTCGTTTTTAATTATTTTTAATTAATGTATCACATCAAATATAAAGCCTTTAAAAATCAATATACAAAAAACAACCAAAGGCAATTAGTCGTATGTAAGACAGTGAACGGTCGAGGATCTCGAGAATGACTGAAATCATTAAACAACTGTATTCGATCTTATTATAATTGTAAAACGGTTGTAAATGTGAAGAGAAGCGCAATTCGCCCCTCTTCGTTTTTCTAACGTTCACCTGTATAACTTGCAATAATAAACAACACTGCTATATATAGATATAGCTCTGAAAAGTGACATTATACACATACAACACAGGCCAATAACTCTTATATTGGTTCTTGCGAATAGCACTTCTACCTATTTTTATATATACTCAAATGAAGGTTTTTATTGGTGTATTATATAGATACTAAGATAAATCCCTAACATTTTATTGCGACGGACAATCTGACCTACGGACGGACGTACTGGCGGCCAGACAACGCTAAAACTATTCCCACCCACCCCGCGTTCGTCGTGGCATAACAACTCTTTAACCTTTACAGCAATCGGAACCTTTACTCATATAGATATTATGACGCTATTTTCTCTTCCTAGTTACTCTGCTTGGCATATCAAACGATTGTTCTATTGCAAGTTGGATTGTCAACCATTCATAACTGAAGCGCGTGTAAATGCTTCGCAGTTTAAACCGAGCGTTTTTAGGATTCGGAACTGATCTTAGTTGAACAATATTATGAATGTTTAATAAACATCGTATAATCTATATGAATTTGAGAAGAGCGCCGACAGTGAGCCTTGTCAAAATTTGCTAAGCGATTAACAGACACATAATGGGAATTATCGAAGGTATGTTTAAATTTAGTACCCATATATCATATATATTGAGAGTATTTAATTATGTATTTTCATGCATATCTTTTTTAATTCGACGAATACATAAGCTGTGCAATTTATTGCCAAAAAAATAATTATGCAATGCATTATAATAAAAATTGTATTTATTTCATTTTATTTTGTTTGACCTTTTAATAATTTAAATAGTTTTTTTTCATATATTAATAGCTTAATAATATGAAACTCGTACTATATATACATATGCATGAGCCTTCGTTATACAGCTGTAGATTTCTGGATTAATATATATAATCTGAATCTGGTTTGATAATAGTCGTATGACAAATTATTCAAATCTTTCGTCCATTTACTATCTTTGGAAAATAATTCGAAACATTATATTGTTTAAACTAAATTGTATACATAAGGGAACGTGTATATATACATTACCTAATAAATTGTAGCCGATAGTGTAACTGGAAAGCATCAAAGAATGGTCAGCGATAATTTCACAATGATTTCAAATGAAAGTTAATACTTAAGATTTGCAATTAAAAACTGTAACCATAACGTATACCTTAAGAAATAATCACAGAAATTATAGGAAGGATTTGAAGAAACATGATAACAATCATATGTGTCTGCTATTGTACAGGCACAATTTGTACGTGTAATGCTAACAGCGGTATATGATAGTCGTGCCTATTTGAATTATTGAAATGAAATGAACTAAAATACAAAATTGAGAACGGAAACTAAACTTAATTTTAAACGAGAAATACTATTGTAATGTGAAACTGATAACATAATTAAATAATTAAAGTAGAATGCTGAGTCAGCTATTTCGACACGTTTTGTAATCGAATTATCTAAATATAATTTATATAAATCTATAAAGTTATTACTGAATACCAGGTTATTGATTAATCAAAAGTAAACAACTACAAATCACCCCAGAAATGCATTCTTGCAAAATCGGAATATGTAATGCCGCAGTATTGATATATGGATATGCGACCTGCAAATACTCGTTTTGGATACTGACTATCACGAACCTTTATATTAATGCATACGATAGAAAAACGATTTTCTTATATGGACCGTGGGGGGAACAAGCTGCATTTTTACCCAACAAAAAGCTGATCATTGAATGTTCCTTTGACATCGTAATAAACAAACTATTCAAGATCAGTTTTTTATTTTAATTAAAATGAATGAATGGATAAGCAGAGGGGGGTATTTAATACTCGATAAATACACGATAAATAAAAAAATATTCAAAGATATGCGGGATGTTTGTGTGGATCTTTATGTTAGCTGTCTCCACAAGGTTTTCGCACGCCAGGGCTACGAGGTGAAATTGCAATTTCCTTAAGTTGTTAAATTTTATAGAAATGGTTTATTGACAACATGATTGACTTGAGCGTATATTATTTTTTTTTATATGCAATTTCTATAAAAAAGGTTGTTGTATGTTTTTTTTTATATGATATCGTTTCTTTTCAAAGCCTGTTTACCTAGGCCTTTGATTCACCACGCAAACCTTAAATGTGAACAACACCTCAGTTTTTTTTTTACTTTTCCTGAAATATTTCATTTTACAACATATTTCAGTCCTCGTTTTTGTACTTCTTGCCTGCAATGATGTAATCGCGAATACAACATACAGCGTCACTGCATGTCATACATCGACGAACGACTGTGGAGTGCTTAAGCTAGACAAGTGTGCAGACAATGAAATAATGTATATATCAGAGATGAAATATGGCTTGAAGAATCAGTCATTTATTGCATCATGCAATCAAACAGAAGAAAGCTGTTCCATGTAAGTATAAGAAAAATTACATTTAATAACAAATTACATTACATCATTCGATATCAAGTGTTTTTAAAGCAAGTCAAAACTCAATTATTTAATCCTTTTGAAGATTTTACTGAAACACAGCTGTTCTCTTGGCTATAAACTACTAAACACGTAGTTAAGCAACATACATACTAGTGCAGCCACACTATAAATGATAGAGCGAAGTATTTTATGATATGCCTTACACTGTATAAATAAAACAATTTTAGGGATATAAATATGTGCACGACTTCATTGATCCAGGCAGTGGGCAGTGAATTTCGCATGCACTTCAATAGCCCACTTCCCAACAACTGCACAGTAAAACAGTGATATAATTAAATTACTTTTCATTTAGAGATGGTGTCGGATGTTGCTCTTACTACGAAGATGACTGTTATGACAATTACATCGCCTACAATGCATATGAGATTAAAAGGCAGTGCTCCGGAAAATCAATGTGTCAATTACGAGCAGCAGGAAAATTAGTATTCTGCAATGCCACGTATCGTTTGTCTACGTACTCAACAATCTGGTACTCTTGTATTAAAGGTAAGCTATTTAAAATAAAACATGTTTAATATTGCGTCTATATATATATATATATATAAACAACATACATGGGAGATAACAACACTTGTATGATTATATTTTCTTTATTTCACTCGTTACACTTCATTTGCTAGCATGAGTCATACATATGGCATTACCAAATAAATCTTGCTTTATCAATATCTAGGTTCATGAGTGATTGTTCGGTATTTTTGTCTTAAAATTTGATTTAAGATGAAGAATATCATGGCAATAGAACATATAAAAGTAAATAAAAATGTCGTATTTGAGTTCGGACATGTTTAACCATTGTTCCAAATGGCACGCGAATATATTAATTGCAAAATTCTTTATATATTTCAATACGGATAATGTATAAAAGCGTTTATACTTAACCTCCACACATTATATATCTCAAGACTGTACATTCCTTCATAGACGTTTATTTGATTCACATAATATGTTCAAAAATAAACCTTTATATATCAACTGCTTACGAAACCTATGACATTCAAGTTTCAGATGTGATACACTTTTGCGACGACGTCTACACCTGCAAGCAATCGGCTCACATTATTTTTGATAAGCAAAAACAAGTCTCGTTAAGAGGACGATCTGATTGTTCATGTTTGCTGACTTCCACTGAGAATTTAGAGGTAACGTATATTGACGTAAGGATGGCAAAGATTCGCACAGACATTGGGATCTCATACTGCTCTTCAGCAGTGTTGGTCAGCGATCCAAATGTATATAAAAATATACAATGCAACACATCGTTAGACGAACATGAACACTTTGTGTATCAATTTAAGAATAAAACTTCCGTTTCCACGTTGAGTTTAGAGTTAAGGGACCTTTACGCGAATGGATCAGACGATTCACCAGAATTTGTTTGAATTTTGGTAGAAGGTAAATATCTAGAAACGTACAATATAGATATAATTGAGTTACTATGGTTGTGTCTTATGTTTTTATTGGTATACAATAATAAATGAAACACTAAAAATGATGATGTTGATGATTACGATAATGATGATCATGATGCTTAATATTTAAGAAATAATCGACGTGAAAGCGTTGGTTATCGCTGTAATAACAAACGGTTTGGAGTTCCGATACGTACTAATTAAACCACGAGGGCGTATCCCGAGTTTTTGGTAACAAACATTGGAACGACGAACCGTTGGTTATTACCGCAAAAACCAACGCTTACACGTCGATTATTTCAATTCTTACACGATTTCATTAATAAGTTATCCGCGATTTAAAGATTATAAATGAGAATTATATTAAAGCCACACACTTTGCCTCTGACCTTGAATATAAACACATATAGACGCAATTTTAAAGTGTGCACAATTGTCATTAAATCTATAGTCTAGTAAGCAAGTAATTCATTATTTTTCAAACGGTTCCGCTTTCAAAACCGAAAGTAGGATTTCTATACGTATACGTCCATTTCGACAAACGTTATTATCTTTAAGTTTTTAAACGCACAAAGACGGATTTCTAACTTGTAACTACAAGATTTATTCTAATTGGCATAGATAAAATTACATTTATAGCCTGGTTAGCAAGTAAATTATTATTTTTTAAACGGTACCGATTTTAAACCCGAAAGTAGGATTTCTAGACTTATACATCCATTTCGACAAACGCGATTATTTTTAAGTTTTAAAGCGCAAAAAGACGGATTTCTACCTAGACCAGTAACCACCAGGTATATTCTAATTGGCATAGATACAATATGTTTGTTATTTATACTTCAATTAACTATGCCAAATAAGATGTGTGGCTTAAACCGAACGTCCTTCACTTTTTCGCGAAAACGTGATGTCACCACAACAATGAATATCAAATGACGTCGTCCTCATTCATAAAAAAATGCGCGGAAAATCAAAGTGACGTCATGCTTACGACCGTTGGTATATCGGGGTAATAAACCACGGAAAGCTCCCGTCTCATGCTTATGTGCATGCGTGTGCGACTTGAGAAAAAATCGAAGGGTAACCGTTGTTTATTGCGGTAATAACCAACGTCCTCCACTTTTCCGCGAAAACGTGACGTCAACAAAAATATTAAAATCAAATAAAGTCGTCTTTATTCATAAACAGTGCCCGGACAATCAAAGTGACGTAACTATAAACAACGGTTGGTATATCGGGGTAATAACCAACA
>NC_068365.1:60659023-60669023 GCF_020536995.1 Dreissena polymorpha
CCCAAATTCAATTAAAGCCAAGTGTTTGTGATGCCCGTATGTCGTACGCTTAATGTTTTGTGTCAATTATGTGCCTGTTTTGTAATATAATAGTTACACTGCTAGTTATATTATTAAAATAATGCATCGATTGCAATATCCATATTATTGTACCTAAGAAACATGTAATTTCTAGCGCACACAAAAGCAGACATCAACGTTGTGTGTGGTACAAAATCACAAAGTGCACCTTGTAAAACCAGTACAACAAGTACAACACCGAGTACAACACCGAGTACAACACCGAGTTATAAAACAGCAACCATGGAAACAAACGCAACTCAGTCGGGTATGTGTAACAATTAATGCTTATATAAACTACACAGCATCAATACCGAGTGTCGCGTTTCATACGTAGTATACATTTAAACATTTCATTTTATTTTGAATTGTTGTTTTTAGATGGTCCATTGCGAATTGCAGTCAAAAAGCAAATTCTCACATATTAAATACTATATGTATTAAGAGTTACACCTTTCATACGTCAGTATGCCTAAAAACATATTTTATTTTGAACTTGATTTTTAGATGGTTCATCACGGATTGAAATTATATCTGGAATAGCTGCTTCTGCAGGGCTATTGGTGCTGATTACCGTGTCGGCACTTTGTGTTAGAATTTTAAAAAGGTAACTTAGAGAAGCATTTATCACGCATATAAGTTACGATGTTCGGCGCACAGCTTTACGCATCACTGCATGATAATGTAAATAAACACTGCAGTTGTCGTGACCTCCTTTGTGGTAATTTAATCTGTAATATGTTGTGAACCAGGTTATAATGACACAGTTTATTTTAACAAATGTAAACTATCGTTACCCAGCAAAACAAATAAAGCACACATAAGTCTTGCTATTCAATGATATTTTAACCATATTTCCTCATCTAGCACATTTAAGCATAAATACACAATTTGTTTTGGCTTGCTATGCTGCATTTATATATTAAGCTGATGTATCAGCTTGTTAACAATGATGTTTAATTTTTACGTTATACAAATGAAATAACATATTTAATGATTTTCGACGGTAGAAACATTGTTCGAGGCATTGTGGTGTTCGGTAAGGCAAACATTAAAAAAAATGAAACACGTACTTATTACGAATATACATAACTGAAGAATGTTGTCTATGCCATTGCTGGATGATCACTCCCAAGCACATTCACTTGTTTTTTTTTCTGTCATTGAATATGTCACATCTTATCTTCCAATGCATTAATGAAGTACTAAATCATTCGGAAGCTTAAGAACGTGGGAAAGGTAGCCTTCGTCATTCCAGATTCGCAGCTGCTTTCCTGAATATTCATACGGGTCCTATTTTTTATATTCATTTTATATTTTCCTGATGTAAAAACCCACATAGATTTACAAATTAGAATGCAATTAGACTAAGATCGCGTGTAACCATTACCATGTGCAAAACATATAGCATTACCTACCCCATGAGCAAAAGCGTCCGATGAATGATTTTATCGTGAGCTTGCACAAGATGTTTTCAAATGATTGCATGGATGCACACATTTAAATTTAAATCTTCACTTATAACTGGGATATTAAAGATAAAAAAGTATTCCGTATAGGAAATCTCTAGAGGAATTATTGTTCTTATTCACTTCTTTTATAAGAGAACACAAAGTATAAAAAATACTTAATTAAAACGTGATCATTATAAGATGGCTAGTCAAACGTAATACTTTTCCCAGACAAAAAATGTAAACTAAAAGCTCGTCTAACACGATCTCAATAAGATGTACTTGTGCAGGCGTAAAATAAAAACGTGAATGCTAAACCTGGACGAGAGAATCGAGTACGACACACATAATGGTAGTGTTGTAGAGTCGTAAGTATCGGAAATATATATAAAAAACCCGAATGGTTTTAAAGAAATAACTATCACTGAAACACAAATCTATAAAATATATGGAATTATGAATAGAGCGTTGCATCGACATCAAATTGTCAGACGAACTAGTTTGAAAAGCGATCATTAATATTATTAATTGTAATGAACAAAGCCCCATTGCTTAAAGCTTCTAAAGAATCCGATACATAAATATTGACAATATTTACGTGAATACCTTGTTTTGATTGTTAAGAATTTCTTTAATAAAATCGTAATGCTTTTGTTTGTTTGTTATTTGAAGATCAGCAAGCATGGTTTTGTAAGAAATATTTATAAATGAATATGAATAAATACTTTAAGTGTTAGGATGTTAAGTTCTGTACCGTCAATAAATAGTTGATATCGTTTATATCAATTGTTTAGACATTTCAAAAGTTCATGTAACATTTATACGATCATTTATATCGCTCTTTCAATGTGATTACAGGCGTATACTTCGTGAACCGCTTACCCAAAACCATGTTCCGATTGACCGTGCGACGGGACATCATGAGGCAGGCAGGCTTTCGAGAACAGATAAAGATAGCTCACAAGAGGATTTTAGTTGCGGTGATAGTGGTATATATTTCGAATTGAGAGGAGAACCGGGTTCTGATTACACAACATTAGCATTCCCTTCAAATAGTGAACAACAACGACCTGTTCTACCACCAAGACAAAAACCGTCTGTAAAACATTCACGACATAATTTACCAGAACCCATGACATTCCTAAGTATCAGCAATGTACATTCGCTTCCTGTTGATGGACACCAAGTACAGTACAGAGGTACTCGGTCGCAAGACAGGGAACAGGAATGCAACGACTTTTTTAAACCATTAGCAGAGATATGGCCCTTGTCAGCGAACCAGCTTCCCAGAAATGCTGATAAAATTGGAAATTAAAACACTAAACATTAGGTCTTATAATTCCCTTTTCGAATTGGTCTTGTTATTAACCATTTCAATAGTTTTTGTTATTCACTCTGCGAATAGATCTTGTGATTTACAATACACTTGGTTATTTAGTTCACACTACAATTTGGTCTTGTTATTCACGGCCCGCACTAAGCTTGTGATTCACACCATTCCCATGCAAAGGACTTATATTTTAGATAATCATGCTCATTCTTGCAAAGTTGTTGTGGATGTGCTGATTGATTGTATAATTAAGAAAATCTGGCAAAGATGGTATCAAGATAATTGTTGAATATGTATTTTTACAACAACTTATCAACAATAACGTTATGGTCCGAATACAACGACGTACGATACCTGTACAAAAAATATGAATAAATATAATAACTGCTACCTTGATATTGAAGCTAGCGATTTGGCTTCGCATACATAAAAATAGTTTTGATATGAGGGTCGTGTGTACCATTTAATTAAAAAAAACCATGCAAATATAAGATATTGACTGACTCACCATTCCATTTACCAACAAACATAGTATTTTCAATATTATCCCGCAACTTATTTGGAAATAAATAGTCGTTTATCACGAGAATATAACATTTCGTATAGAAATAATGCCAACGTTTTAAGTGGAAAGGTCCAATAATCAGTTCAGGTGTAAACAAATTATAAATGACTTTATCGATAAAAAGGCATTTAATATAACAGCAAACTATATCCAGACGTTCGAATAACAAAAGATGAATAACAGGATTATTAAAATGTGGACGTTTTGTTATTTTTGCATACCTAAGGAATAACGTCATATACAAACGAATGACGCAATGAACATCTTACTTGTAAATATTTCGGAATTATAAAATGGGTGATACTATCTTTGTCAATAAAATAATAAACATCAAATGCCTTGAAATATATGCGCAATGCCAATTTTGTTAACTTGAAATGATACAATCTATAGAAATATTTTATTTAATGCTTTAAGTTATGTGCAAACTAATTCAAATGCTGCGAGCTTTTCCCAGATTAAGCGCACAGTGACAATTTTCCCACATGGCTACACTAAAAACAAAAACAAATAATAAACCATGTATATCTGGTTATAACTATTGCATTCTGTGTTTAATGACCGTGTATAATCCATTCATAAAGTGTGTTTGGATATGTTTATAATATTGCCCCAAAGAAGCAAAGGCGGTTGAAGAGGAACAATACGGTGTGCGCTCCCCACTCCGCTGTAATTAAATAATATGGAAATTTTCGAATTTGCTTCAACCATGGCAAATTAACTAAATGAAAGTCTGGTATGTGAAATTAACTAATTGACTTAAGGCTATTCTTTAGCATTCTGTCAATTTTTCTGCACCTTGTCCCTACTCTAAAATGCTTTTTTTTGTTTATATAAAATACCATTCAGGAGTAATACAATAAACAATGACGGTAAAACGCCGCAACATTAACCCAAATAAAAAGTTTCGGAGGGAAACAAAACGGCCAAAAATCTGAAGCAAAAAGTAACAGCACTTAATAATTATATACAAACAATTGCATGACTAGTTTAACATGTTATATTGGATATTAAATCAATGATGTGTCATCCTAGTTTCCTTTTTTTATTTTTTGCACCAAACGCATTCATTGACGTATATTCAAGTAAAAAACATATTAATTGAAAACAGGATGTTATATATTTTTATTATTAACTGCAATAAGCTAATGATTGTTCATTGTATAATGCAAATGGAACGTTTAAGCTTATTTTTTACACCAGATAGCCCATCTCGTCACTAGTGTAATTCATGGTCAGAATATACCAGGACGGATCGTCAATTCAAACAAATATCTGATAATATCCACGTGTTTTTCAGTGTTAATCTACAATTCGTGGTACCCATCTTTCGTTTCGACCGGAGTGTGTACGAGCAATTATGCTTAAAGAACATACAACCGTTTCGACGAACTTAAATGATAGCTGAATTTTTAGGCTTTTTATTTTTTACTGATTTTTTTCTATTCTTGTGTGGAGTGAATCTCACCTGTCCGGTATGGTAACGACCAACCAACTTCGCATGCAACGGCAAGCAGGCTTGAGTTCAGGTCATCTAGATCAGTGTACCGTATACGAATAATAGCCGTAATTTATTAATTCAATACAGCGTTTGAAATAAATTTATACCTGAATGCAAAACAGCACCAGCTTGCTTTCTGATATTTCGTCACTGGATTGCATCATTCATTTGGTTCCAGGACGCGAGTGTCTGGGCATTTTGAAACGCATGTAACCGGTGCGATAGAATTGTCGATTTTTTTAAACAATGAAGATTGTACTCGAATACAAATGTGTAAAATAAATTAAGTTCGTTGAACAATTTACAGATTGAGCAGAGCGTCAGTGTTAAAACGTAATGTGGTGCATTGATCTTTTACTTTTCGAAGTAGAATTAAAATCCCACAATAAATTTTTTAATGAATAAGTCATTTTGTGTTATTTTATTAAAAATGAACGCCTGCATACATGAACTGTTTCGAATGGAACTTGACGATTGCGATGCACATGTATCTTGTTGCAGATTTTAACTCATCCTAGAAAAAAAAAATAAACGAAAATAAGCATGGTTATTTGTAACAATACAAAACGATTATGAGTAGAGCAGTAGACAGTAGAGGTTTGGAGATGCAAGATAGTAACGAAATAGTTAAAAGAAGAGTTGTATAGATTAAAGTAAAAAAAATCGGATGGGATGAATACTGCATCATGCTTGCCTTAGAGGTACACATTTTGAAAGTTGAAAATGACATCAATCTGTGTGTTTAGTCTTTTTCTTAGTTGAAACAAGAATTTGAGTTTCAAAGAAAGCCACCTTTGTTCTTCTTTAGTGTGCAACATTTTGAAGGGAGATTAAATTAGGATCAAGGAAAAATAGCGATATTTTGTCGTGTTACTCTGCTTTCTCGTTGCATTGTAGAGGACGATTGTATGTTGCGTAAACGGGAAAGATCACCGATTTTGATATTTCTACGCAAGGCAAATAAATTGAATATGTTTTACCTATTTCTTTTAACAATTTAATTTTTATAATAAGATTTTTTTTCAAAATCTCGGGAATCTCGGCAAGTTTCGCCATGTAAACACTTCTTTGACTCGTCGGACAAATTCAAGTAGATAATGGCACTAACACAGAAATTGTCTATATACTTTTTGTGTTATTGGCCTTTACCACGACTGGAACGTAATAACGAGTTTTTAAGTCTTCGTTCTCGTAATTACGTTCAAATCATGGTAAAGGCCAATAACATAACAAGTATATAGAGAATTTATGTGTTTTCGCTATTACTATTTTTCCATGATTCATAAAGAAAACATATATCGTGATTGCTCAAAATATTTACAAAGTTAGAACATGACTTTTTACAATCTGTTAGACCGTTGATGTTCCATGAAAGGATGTTAACATCACCGACGTCCAGCTCCTACGCTCGCACTGGAGTTCCGTCTATGTAGAGGGTGTCGTAGGCCAGGTACGCCCGTTTACCGAGCCTCCTCGTCTCCTCATTTTTGGCTATAATTGCCGTCTTTTGTGCAAGACTTAGTGAGGAAATTGTTCAAAGACACGATAACCCGTACCTTCCAGTTCCTTCCATTTTTTCTTACATTTTTCTGTCTTTAAAGAAAGAAAATTTGGCGAGACTGTTTTTAGTTTTGCCAAGCGTCGGCGACCCAGGTGACAGGTGCACACGCTCAAACTGTATTGAGGCAGCTTCTTCCTTAGCTAGCTTCATTTTCTCTTGAAGGAATGTCCGCAGCGTGATTTCCGCGTCTTCTAACGTACACTATTTCATCTTGTAAATTATTTCTCTGTTTCTCCAGCACACTAACCTTACTGTTCACCTGATTCATAGCAAAGTCTATGCTTTCAGTTTTTTCCTCAACCTTTTGCGACTTGATCCCTCAACTTTCGGATTCTGTCATCGACCACTAGCCAAAGCTTTTTCAGTTCAAATTCAAAACTACTGACTTTTCTTTCTACTTCTTCGAGAGTATGTTACCTTTTCTCTCTACTATCCATTCTTGTATCAATTGTTTTCAAGTATGCCAACAACTCACTATTTAATGGTTCTGCTATATTTGGGTCTTTTTTTTATCATTTTCTGTTCACTATACAATGTATTTGAAATATATTAACTTAGTTTTTCAAGAATTTTAACGAGCTCGAAAAATGCGTTTTTTACCGCCTAACCACGTTACATACAGTTTTTTTTATATTAATTAATTAAATTTATGAATTAATCCGTGTTTTATTGCCATGCGCCACACTGTGATCATATAACAAAGGTCCTTTTCGGCGATGATAAATACACTGACCCTAAGACCGAATGGAGGGACTAACCTTCTTTTAACAGCGTCTATAAATGCCAAAAATATCAATACGCCAAATATGACTTATGCAATTCTGTGCGATTCTTTTTTTAGCACACTTTTATATAACTGATTGAACTATTTCCATTTCAACCTTGTTTTTATTTTAGGTGATAAGTAACAAAACTACGGAATCCGGATAGTGCCAAGTTGAGTGTCGCCTGTCGACCTTCGAGGTCGACACAAGACATTCTCGCAAAATTCTCTCGACGCTCAATACGACGCGCGACAATCATGCGGCAAACAATATTTGAGTTTCGCATATCGCGCTGGGGTTTAGAAAAAAAAATCGCAGAAAATCTTAACTGTCGACTGATTTGTCGCGCGTCGTATTGAGCGTCGCGAGAATGTCGCGAGAATGTCGCGAGAATGTCGTGTGTCGACCTTCGAGCGCGACACTCGACATTCTCGCGACATTCTCTCGACGCACGACAAATCAGTCGACAATCAATATGATATATCGCGCGCCTGTCGACCTAAAAATCACACGACATTCTCTCGACGCACGACATTCTCTCGACGTTAAATACGATATATCGAGCCAATATCGCGCAATTGTCGCTTGTCGACCTAAAAACCCCTAGGTCGACACACGACATTCTCTCGACGCTCTCTCGACGCGCGACAAATCAGTCGACAGTCAATATTTGAGTGTCGCATATCGTGCTGGGTTTTCGAAAAAAAAATTCGCAGAAAATCTTGACTGTCG
This sequence comes from Dreissena polymorpha, assembly GCF_020536995.1. Classification (NCBI taxonomy): domain Eukaryota; kingdom Metazoa; phylum Mollusca; class Bivalvia; order Myida; family Dreissenidae; genus Dreissena; species Dreissena polymorpha. The sequence goes on from NC_068365.1 coordinate 60,666,988, forward strand.
ACATATTTGTCGCGCGTTGTATTGAGCGTCGAGATAATGTCGCGAGAATGTCGTGTGTCGACCTTCGAGCGCGACACTCGACATTCTCGCGACATTCTCTCGACGCACGACAAATCAGTCGACAGTCAATATGATATATCGCGAGAATGTCGCCTGTCGACCTAAAAATCACACGACATTTTATCTCGACGCACGACATTCTCTCGACGCTAAATACGATATATCGAGCCAATATCGCGCAATTGTCACTTGTCGACCTAAGAACCCCTAGGTTGACACACGACATTCTCTCGACGCTCTCTCGACGCGCGACAAATCAGTCGACAGTCAATATTTGAGTGTCGCATATCGTGCTGGGTTTTCGAAAAAAAAAATCGCAGAAAATCTTGACTGTCGACTGATTTGTCGCGCGTTGTATTGAGCGTCGAGATAATGTCGCGAGAATGTCGCGAGAATGTCGTGTGTCGACCTTCGAGCGCGAAACTCGACATTCTCGCGACATTCTCTCGACGCACGACAAATCAGTCGACTGTCAATATGATATATCGCGAGAATGTCGCCTGTCGACCTAAAAATCACACGACATTTTATCTCGACGCACGACATTCTCTCGACGCTAAATACGATATATCGAGCCAATGTCGCGCAATTGTCGCTTGTCGACCTAAAAACCCCTAGGTCGACACACGACATTCTCTCGACGCTCTCTCGACGTGCGACAATTCAGTCGACAGTCAATATTTGAGTGTCGCATATCGTGCTGGGTTTTTGAAAAAAAAATTCGCAGAAAATCTTGACTGTCGACTGATTTGTCGCGCGTTGTATTGAGCGTCGAGATAATGTCGCGAGAATGTCGCGAGAATGTCGTGTGTCGACCTTCGAGCGCGACACTCGACATTCTCGCGACATTCTCTCGACGCACGACAAATCAGTCGACAGTCAATATGATATATCGCGAGAATGTCGCCTGTCGACCTAAAAATCACACGACATTTTATCTCGACGCACGACATTCTCTCGACGCTAAATACGATATATCGAGCTAATATCGCGCAATTGTCGCTTGTCGACCTAAAAAAACCTAGGTCGACACACGATATTCTCTCGACGCTCTCTCGACGCGCGACAAATTAGTCGATAGTCAATATTTGAGTGTCGAATATCGTGCTGGGTTTTCGAAAAAAAAAATCGCAGAAAATCTTGACTGTCGACTGATTTGTCGCGCGTCGTATTGAGCGTCAAGAGAATGTCGCGAGAATGTCGCGAGAATGTCGTGTGTCGACCTTCGAGCGCGACACTCGACATTCTCGCGACATTCTCTCGACGCACGACAAATCAGTCGACAATCAATATGATATATCGCGAGAATGTCGCCTGTCGACCTAAAAATCACACGACATTCTCTCGACGCACGACATTCTCTCGACGCTAAATACGATATATCGAGCCAATTTCGCGCAATTGTCGCTTGTCGACCTAAAAACCCCTAGGTCGACACACGACATTCTCTCGACGCTCTCTCGACGCGCGACAAATCAGTCGACAGTCAATATTTGAGTGTCGCATATCGTGCTGGGTTTTTGAAAAAAAAATTCGCAGAAAATCTTGACTGTCGACTGATTTGTCGCGCGTTGTATTGAGCGTCGAGATAATGTCGCGAGAATGTCGCGAGAATGTCGTGTGTCGACCTTCGAGCGCGACACTCGACATTCTCGCGAGATTCTCTCGACGCACGACAAATCAGTCGACAGTCAATATGATATATCGCGAGAATGTCGCCTGTCGACCTAAAAATCACACGACATTTTAACTCGACGCACGACATTCTCTCGACGCTAAATACGATATACCGAGCCCATATCGCGCTATTGTCGCTTGTCGACCTAAAAAACCCTAGGTCGACACACGATATTCTCTCGACGCTCAATACGACGCGCGACTTATCAGTCGACAGTCAAGTAGCAGTAGTAGCAGTAGTAGCAGAAGTAGCAGTAGTAGTAGTAGTAGTAGTAGTAGTAGAAGTAGTAGTAGTAGCA
>NC_068365.1:60674023-60796523 GCF_020536995.1 Dreissena polymorpha
TTACTGCTGCTGCTTATGCTGCTGCTGCTGCTACTCCTGCTGCTACTCCTGCTGCTGATACTGATGTTGCTGCTACTGCTGCTTCTGTTTGTACTGCATCTACTACTACTACTACTACCAAAACTACTAATACTGCTACTGCTGCTGCTACTGCCGCTACTGCTGATACTGCTACTGCTACTGCTGCTACTGTTGCTACTGATGCTGCTGTTACTGCTTCTACTGCAGCTACTACTACTACTACTACTACAACTACTTAAACTGTTACTAGTGCTACTCCTGCTTCTGCTGCTACTGCTGCTGCTGCTTCTGCTGCTGCTGCTACTGCTGCTGCTACTCCTGCTGCTGCTACTGATGCTGCTGCTAATGCTGCTACTGCTTCTACTGCAGCTACTGCTGCTACTACAACAACTACTACTACTGCTACTGCTGCTGCTGCTACTGATGCAGCTGCTACTGATGCTGCTGCTTCTGCTGCTTCTGCTTCTACTGCTGCTACTACTACTACTACTACTACAACAACTTCTACTACTGCTACTGCTGCTGCTACTGCCGCTACTGCTGATACTGCTACTGCTGCTGCTGCTGCTGCTGCTGCTGCTACTGCTTCTACTGCAGCTACTACTACTACTACAACAACTACTACTACTGCTACTGTTGGTTGTGCTGCAACTGCTATTTCACTGCTAGTGCTACTATTACTACCCCTGATTCTGCTACTACTACAACTTTTACTACCACTACCACCAGTCCCACTACCACTACTACCAGTATCACTAACACTACCGCTACTACTACTACTACTACTACTAGTACTACTACTACCACCACTTCTACTACTACTACTACTACTTCTACTACTACTACTACTACTACTACTACTACTACTACTACTACTGCTGCTACTACTACTGCTACTACTACTACTACTACTTCTGCTGCTACTTCTGCTACTACTGCTACTACTGCTACTCCTGCTACTGCTGCTACTGCTGCTACTGCTACTACTACTGTTGCTACTGCTTCTACTGCTGCTGCTGCTGCTTCTATTACTTCTACTACTAATACTACTACTACTACTACTAATACTACTACTACTTCTTCTACTACTACTACAACTACTACTACTACTAATAATACTGCTACTACTACTACTAATAATAATAATAATACTGCTACTGCTGCTGCTGCTACTGCCGCTACTGCTGCTACTGCTACTGCTGCTGCTGCTACTGCTTCTACTGCAGCTAATACTACTACTACAACAACTAGTACTACTGCTACTGCTGGTGGTGTTGGTACTGCTACTACACTGCTACTGCTACTATTACTACTCATGATTCTGTTACTACTACAACTACTACTACCACTACCGCCAGTCTCACTACCACTACCACTACTACCAGTCTCACTACCACTACCGCTACTATTACTTCTACTACTACCCACTACTACTACTACTACTACTACTACTACTACTACTACTACTACTACTACTACTCCTACTACTACCACTACTACTACTACTACTACTATTACTACTACTTCTACTACTACTACTACTACTACTACTACTAATACTACTACTACTACTACTACTGCTACTACAACTACTGCTACTACTTCTACTACTACTGCAGCTACTTCTGCTACTACTGCTCCTGCTGCTAACACTTCTACTGCTGCTACTGCTGTTACTCCTGCTACTGCTGCTACTGGTACTACTTCGTTACTGCTGCTACTGCTGTTGCTGCTACTACTGCTGCTGCTACTGCTGCTGCTGCTACTGCTGCTGCTGCTACTGCTTCTTCTGCAGCTACTACTACTACTACAACTACAACTACTAATACTGTTACTACTGCTACTGCTGCTACTGCTGCAGCTGCTGCTACCGATGCAACTACGCTGCTACTGTTGCTGCTGCTACTGCTACTGCTACTGCTGATGCTGCTACTGCTGCTGCTGCTGCTGCTGCTGTTATTGCTGCTACTTGATGCCGCGATTTTTACTTAAGCTGAAAAAGTTACTATAACACCTTGCTTGCAGATGAAAAAATTACTCCCACACCGGTCGACACACGACTTTCTCTCGACGCTCTCTCGACGCGCGACAAATCAGTCGACAGTCAATCTTGACTGTCGAGTGATTTGTCGCGCGTCGTATAGAGCGTCGAGAGAATGTCGTGTGTCGACCTAGTGATTTTTTGCTCGACAGGCGACATTCTCGCGATATATCATATTGACTGTCGACTGATTTGTTGTGCGTCGAGAGAATGTCGCGAGAATGTCAAGTGCCGCGCTCGAAGGTCGACACACGACATATTCGCGACATTTTCGCGACATTCTCTCGACGCTCAATACGACGCGCGACAAATCAGTCGACAGTCAAGATTTTCTTCGATTTTTTTTTCTAAAACCCAGCGCGATATGCGACACTCAAATATTGATTGTCGACTGATTTGTCGCGCGTCGAGAGAGCGTCGAGAGAATGTCGTGTGTCGACCTAGGGGCTTTTAGGTCGACAAGCGACAATTGTGCGATATTGGCTCGATATATCGTATTGAGCGTCGAGAGAATGTCGTGCGTCGAGAGAATGTCGATAGATTTTTAGGCCGACAGGCGACATTCTTTTTCTTTTTTTTCATTTATTTTTCACATTTCTTTACATTGTAGTTTACATCCATAATTACTAGAATACGGAAAAACATAAGAAAGTGTATGATAATAATGTACATTTTGAACTATAACATATCAAATATTTAGCGTATGCGTGATTATATTTTAAAATTTGTTTACATTGCCAATGTTAGATAAAGAGCTTTGTGATTTATAGCAAAAACATAAAACTAATAACTATGTTTACTAAACATAGAGATTTTATATCTAGAAAAAGTAAAGAAAATATTTTACAACAAGATTTGTTTCAATGGAATTGTTGTAAGTATTTGTTATTGTTTTTAGAAGGATTTTTTTTTATTAAATTGTTTTGCCATAAAATTTGTCTGGGTAGCATTATTTGTGGTTTGTAGAATGTATGATTCACCTAAATTGAATCCATTTTTTTTGGTGTTGTTCATATTTATTTTTTACAAGGGCAATCTCAGATTCAATTTTTATTCTCGTATTTAGGTATTCAATAAAGTGAGGAAAGGTTGGTATGCATTTTTTGTATTTCATTTTAAATATAAAAGATTTTAATAGTATCACAATAAAGTTAAAAACATCAGAGTGTAGTTTTTTCTCAGTGCATCCAAAGAAAGCATGAGTTTTATTTATTTCAATTAATATGTTTTGACTGGCAAGAAACGTTTCCATCTTTTTCCATATTATTTGAATGTGTTGACACTCCCAAAATAAGTGGTCTATTGTTTCGATATGTGATTGACAGAAATCACATAATGTGCTGTTGCTTAGTTTGCATTTAAAAAGATATGTGTTTGTGGGGACGATTCGCATGATAAATTTATATTGAAAGCTGCGTAAAGACATGTCGATGGTTGAAATGTGGGGAACAATATGGATTTTTTTCCAAGTGGTTGAGTCTATATCGGTAAAATTCGTGTTCCATTTGTTTTCAAGAATGTCATTGTCCTCGTTTTGTAACTGAATATTGTATATGAATTTATTAGGATATTTTGTTTTGATTATTGCTTTTGACAACGTTTCGTCTGGTTGATTGATATCGAGGTCATGAATGCTTTCTTCAGTTTTATATTCTTTTGGGATTGATGTGATTAGGGTATTCAATTTCATAAAATCATTGTTATTGATGTCGTAGAGGTATTTAATGTTTTCAAAATTATACATGGTTTTATTTCTAAAGTCAAAAAGTTGGTATACGTATTTTATCCCTCTGTCATACCAATCGCGATAAAATAATGTTTTTCCGTTTGCTGTTATTGACTTGTTATTCCATATTATTTCCTTTTTGATGCGTTTTGTGAATGTCGTGACTTGTATATTGTATTTGCTGCAGACCACGATGTAATGACGTCGTGGAAAAAAGTGTTACCTCCGCTTATTTCTGTTATAGTTTTTTCACTAAGTTCGCTTTCAAAAATTAGTTCGTTTCCATATTTATTTAATATCAAGTCCCATAAAAGTTTCCATTTACCACAGTTTTCTGAGTCTAAATATCTTTTTATCCAGCTACTTTTTATTGAAGTTAAGAATTTATTAATGTTTGTAAGGTTTAAACCACCACTTTCATACTTTTTATATAAAGTTTTTCTTTTAATTTTGTCCGGCTTGTTGTCCCATATAAAGTTAGATATACTGTTTGTTATACTATTCAGTATTGAGCTCGATGGGTTTGGTAAAACTGAAAATGGGTAGATTAATTTTGGCAGGCGACATTCTCGCGATATATCATATTGACTGTCGACTGATTTGTCGTGCGTCGAGAGAATATCGCGAGAATGTCGAGTGTCGCGCTCGAAGGTCGACACACGACATTCTCGCGACATTCTCTCGGCGCTCAATACGACGCGCGACAAATCAGTCGACAGTCAAGTTTTTCTGCGATTTTTTTTTTCTAAAACCCAGCGCGATATGCGACACTCAAATATGATTGTCGCATGATTGTCGCGCGTCGTATTGAGCGTCGAGAGAATGTCGCGAGAATGTCGTGTGTCGACCTCGAACGTCGACACGCGACACTCAACTTGGCCCTATCCGGATTCCGTACAAAACAGACTAAAAACAGACTAAAGAAATTTCTTATTTGTACAAGCTTGAAGAAGGAAAAATATTGAATAATTTAACTATCAACATTATAATTGCAAGCACACTCGTTGACTTGATATTCCTCAGAACTAAAAGAAAAGATTGAATTAAAGGTATTTCCTTTTTTCACATTCTTGTGATTGTATCGTACACAAACAATGAAGGACAATAACTATTATTTAGGAAAGTGAATTGTTACGAATCTTATGCACGGCATTTCTGCTCATTGACGTATATGTATATACAGATGAAATTTGTGTTGATATCTTGAATCGTATATTCGACATAGCCCTGATAAGTCACATCATACAACAGCAGCAATAAATCTTTCTTAAGAAAGTGTAGTGTCACGCTTAATAAACCCATAACGTTTCGTTTTTAATTATTGTTAATGAATGTATCACTTCAAATATAAAGCCTATAAAAATCAATATACAAAAACAACCAAAGGCAATTAGTCGTATGTAAGACAGTGAACGGTCGAGGATCTCGAGAATGACTGAAATCATTAAACAACTGTATTCGATCTTATTATAATTGTAAAACGGTTGTAAATGTGAAGAGAAGCGCAATTCGTCCCTTTTCGTTTTTCTAACGTTCACCTGTATAACTTGCAATAATAAACAACACTGCTATAAATAGATATAGCTCTGAAAAGTGACATTATAGACATACAACACAGGCCAATAACTCTTATATCGGTTCTTGCGAATAGCACTTCTACCTATTTTTATATATACTCAAATGAAGGTTTTTGTTGATGTATTATATAGATACTAAGATAAATCCCTAACATTTTATTGAGACGGACGATCTGACCTACGGACGGACGTACTGACGGCCAGACAACGCAAAAATTATTCCCACCCACCCCGCGTTCGTCGTGGCATAACAACTCTTTAACCTTTACAGCATTCGGAACCTTTACTTATATAGATATTATGACGCTATTTTCTCTTCCTAGTTACTCTGCTTGGCATATCAAACGATTGTTCGATTGCAAGTTGGATTGTCATCCATTCATAACTGAAGCGCATGTAAATGCTTCGCAGTTTAAACCGAGCGTTTTTAGGATTCGGAACTGATCTTAGTTGAACAATATTATGAATGTTTAATAAACATCGTATAATCTATATGAATTTGAGAAGGGCGCAGACAGTGAGCCTTGTCAAAATTTGCTAAACGATTAACAGACACAAAATGGGAATTATCGAAGGTATGTTTAAATTAAGTACCCATAAATAATGTATATTGAGCGTATTGTATTATGTATTTTCATGCATATCTTTTTAAATTCGACGAAAACATAAGCTTTGCAATTTATTGCCAAAAAAATGATTATGCAATGCATTATAATAAAAATTGTATTTATTTCATTTTAATTTTGTTTGACCTTTTAATAATTTTAATAGTTTTCTTTCATAAATTAATAGCTTAATAATATGAAACTCGTACTATATACACATATGCATGAGCCTTCGTTATACAGCAATAACACATCATTTACAGCTGTATTAAATTATACATATATTAAATTATATATATATATTCTGAATCTGGTTTGATAATAGTCGTATGACAAATTATTCAAATCTTTCGTCCATTTACTATCTTTGGAAAAAAATTCGAAGCATTATATTGTTTAAACTAAATTGTGTGCATAAGGGAACGTGTATATATACATTACCTAATAAATTGTAGCCGATAGTGTAACTGGAAAGCATCAAAGAATGGTCAGCGATAATTTCACAATGATTTCAAACAAAAGTTAATACTTAAGATTTGCAATTAAAAACTGTAACCATAAAGTATACCTTAAGGAATAATCACAGAAATTATAGGAAGGATTTGAAGAAACATGATAACAATCATATGTGTCTGCTAGTGTACAGGCACAATTTGTACGTGTAATGCTAACAGCGGTATATGATAGTCATGCCTATTTGAATTATTGAAATGAAATGAACTAAAATACAAAATTGAGAACGGAAACTAAACTTAATTTTAAACGAGAAATACTATTGTAATGTGAAACTGATAACATATAATTAAATAATTAAAGTAACGGGTCAGGATCAATTATCACACATTCAAAACAAAATGAAACGACAATAGCGGTGTCTCGCATGATTACCTATATTAGGCACTTCCTCATTAATGTTGAAGAGGGACTTCCCCTTTGCATTTGTAAAGGTTTTTACCCGTTATTTATTATTTTCGCAAAAACCGGAATGCTTAACACCGAGAATGCTGAGTCAGCTATTTCGACACGTTTTGTAATCGAATTATCTAAATATAATTTATATAAATCTATAAAGTTATTACTGAACACCAGGTTATTGATTGATCAAAAGTAAACAACTACAAATCACCCCAAAAATGCATTCTTGCAAAATCGGAATAAGTAATGCCGCAGTATTGATATATGGATATGCGACCTGCAAATACTCGTTTTGGATACTGACTATCACGAACCTTAATATTAATGCATACGATAGAAAAACGACTTTCTTATATGGACCGTGGGGGGAACAAGCTGCATTTTTACCCAACAAAAAGCTGATCATTGAATGTTCCTTTGACATTGTAATAAACGAACTATTCAAGATCAGTTTTATATTTTAATTAAAATAAATGAATGGATAAGCAGAGGGGGAAATTTAATACACGATAAATACAAAAATATCCAAAGATATGCGGGATGTTTGTGTGGATCTTTATGTTAGCTGTCTCTACAAGGTTTTCGCACGCCAGGGCTACGAGGTGAAATTGCAATTTCCTTAAGTTGTTAAATTGAACTTCAAACAATCAATATGAAAAAACAATGTGCACACCAAATGACATCTTAAAGTATAGTTTCTTTGGAATAGTACACAAGATCTATTTTATAGAAATGGTTCATTGACTAGAGCGTATATTATTTTTTTTAATGCAATTTCTATGAAAAATGTTGTTGTGTGTTTTTTTAATATGATATCGTTTCTTTTCAAAGCCTGTTTTATCTAGGCCTTTGATTCACCACGCAAACCTTAAATGTGATCAACACCTCAGTTTTCTGTACTTTTCCTGAAATATTACATTTTACAACATATTTCAGTCCTCGTTTTTGTACTTCTTGCCTGCAATGATGTAATCGCGAATACAACATACAACGTCACTGCATGTCATAAATCGACGAACGACTGTGGAGTGCTTAAGCTAGACAAGTGTGCAGACAATGAAATCATGTATATATCAGAGATGAAATATGGCTTGAAGAATCAGTCATTTATTGCATCATGCAAGCAAACAGAAGAAAGCTGTTCCATGTAAGTATAGGAAAGATTACATTCAATTACAAATTACATTACATCATTCGATATCAAGTGTTTCTAAAGCAAGTCAAAACTCAATTATTTAATCCTTTTGAAGATTTTACTGAAACACAGCTGTTCTCTTGGCTATAAACTACTAAACACGAAGTTAAACAACATACATACTAGTGCAGCCACACTAAAAATGATAGAGCGAAGTATTTTATGATATGTCTTACACTGTATAAATAAAACAATTTTAGGGATATAAATATGTGCACGACTTCATTGATCCAGGCAGTGGGCAGTGACTTTCACATGCACTTCAATAGCCCACTTCACAACAACTGCACAGTAAAAAAGTGATATAATTAAATTACTTTTCATTTAGAGATGGTGTCGGATGTTGCTCTTACTTCGAAGATGACTGTTATGACAATTACACCGCCTACAATGCATATGAGATTAAAAGGCAGTGCTCCGGAAAATCAATGTGTCAATTACGAGCAGCAGGAAAATTAGTATTCTGCAATGCCACGTATCGTTTGTCTACGTACTCAACAATCTGGTACTCTTGTATTAAAGGTAAGCGATTTAAAATAAAACATGTTTAATATTGCGTCTATATATATATATATATATATATATATATATATATATATATATATATATATATATATATACTTGAAATCCATATTTAAGTACATAGTATGTATAATATCGTTTTTACTTCACATGAAAAAAATAAAAGGTCACAAACGAGAACACTTTTTCATAGACTCTAAGTAGATTTATCTCATTTATTTGGAAATAGAACATCGTTATAAAAAACTGCTTACAAAACCTGTGAAAATCAAATTTCAGATGTGATAAACTTTTGTGAAGGCGTCTCCACCATTACGAAATCGGCTCACATTATTTTTGACAAGAAAAATCAACGCTCGTCATGCGGACTTTCCAATTGCTCATGTTTCCTGTCATCCACTGGGAACTTTGAGGTTACTTATATCGACATAAGGATGGCAAGGATTCACACAGACTTCACAGTCTGTTCTTCAGCAGTGTTGGTCAGCGATCCAACTGTTTTTCAGAATAAACAATGTAACACATCGTTAGAGGAACATGAACACTTTGAATATCAATTGAAAAATAAAACTTCCGTTTCCAAATTGAGTATAGAATTAAGAGATCTTTACGCTAATGGTGCAGACGATTCACCGGAGTTTGTTTGGATTTTGGTTAAAGGTAAATATCAATATACTATACATATTATTATAGCCAATCCATATAATACGAATAAATAATAAAAGCAACAAACACATCTAAACACGTCATTATTCACACGTCAAAAATAATATTACTTTGAATAAGAATAATTAAAGAAATACTATTTAATAATTGGTTTAAAAAAAAGAGCCGAATAGACCTGATAAAGAAACACATCACGAAACACTTTGGTAATCTAGAGGCTCGGCAATATTAACCGAATCTTGGTTCGTCTCAACGTAGTTTAATTAAAAGCCTAACCTGATATATTACACAACGATTGGACAGTAACCTTCACTATTAACTCAACATTTAATATTGTCATGGGTTAGGAATGTCCTAAGGTATGTGTGATGTTCGTATGCCTATGCATATTTATGTGAGTGTACTGCATATTTTCTTTTGAAGACAATTCTTTATGAACTGCACACATGAAAAAGATGCATTTTGCATTATTGTATCTTTTGCACACTTAAATTTTAGCGGATAAAAATGCAGACATCACCGTTAAATGTGAAAGTCTTATGCCAACAACATGTACGACTAGTACTGATAGTACAACAACAAGTACAACTAGTACTGATAGTACAACAACAAGTACAAGTAGTACTGGTAGTACAACAACAAGTACAACTAGTAATGATAATACAACAACAAGTACAAGTAGTACTGATAGTACAACAACAAGTACAACTAGTACTGATAGTACAACAACAAGTACAACTAGTACTGATAGTACAACAACAAGTACAAGTAGTACTGGTAGTACAACAACAAGTACAACTAGTACTGAACGTTCAACCACGGCAACACTTACACCCAAGTCAGGTATGCTGCTTTGCAATTGTTTACCTAACTTTTGTTCATACAGTTTAATATATTTATCAATAAAGAGTGTTACTTATTTTATGTCCGAATTGATGAACACATTTTGATTTGTTTAGATGCTTCATCTGGAGTTGCAGTTATATCTGGAGTTGCTGCTTCTGTGGGCCTATTGGTGATGATAACCATGTTGTCAGTCTGTTTTAACATAATAAAAAGGTATTTTAATTACTATATAAGTGTATTCTGAAAACAATTTCCTGACTCACAAATCTTAAACCGTTGTGAGAAACCCTATGATAATTTAAGTTGTAACAATTTATTCACCAAGTTTTTATCGAAAAACATTATTTAACAAAACTAACATGTTCATTGCAATAACGTTTTTTGCAAATATGTTTTTGTATTGTATTATTTTTTTATTTTATAAACGCACCAAAAACGATTTAATACGAATACTCAATTAGTTTAAACTAGCCCTGGTCACTTGTACATGTTTTGTTGGTTTTACTGCTGTATTCAAATTTATTATCAACTATTACTTGGTAAAGGCAAAACACGAATTCAATTATTGTAGAATTTAGTAATAGTATTCGATGCAGTGTTGTTTTCAGTAAAATAAACGACGGTTGAATTATGATGCGTAGGAAGTAAACCACAAATTCGTAAGCCCTTTTTGTTTAAATCTTGATAATGCTAACAAAGAAACTAACAAAACTCCATCAGGAGATAACGTCTTGTGTTTTATTAACTATTGGCATAAAAAATACATACGACAAACTAAGACTGTTTAGTTAAGTTTTGTTTACACCTATCTATTTAAGCTCGATTGCATCGAATGCCTAGGGCTTATTTAAAACGCTCTCGAGTCCGTTTCCTGGGACTAGAACGAGTACTTGGTGTCTTTGTGGCAGATCTAAAGAGCACTCCCACTGTCAGGATTCGAACACATGACCCCCCGATCGCTAGGCAGACACCATATCCACTACGCCACTGCGACCTCAAAACTGTTTAAAACTGGGATTGATCCTTGGAACTGTCAATGCTACTCATACGGGATTAAACAAGTGTAGGGGTTGCCGAACTTGCCCCCAAATTAATAATTTAATAAACGCACGTCTAAAACGATCCTTATCCAATATACCTATCCAAACAGAAAATAAAACAAGAATGTAAACATGTTACGCGTGAATCAAATACCAAGCGCATACATTTATGTACAAATGGTTTATGTATCATATACTCTGCTTTTTTCTAAGTTCAGCTTCCAATAGTTTGGTGACGATGCTATTATCAGTTCGTTTCATGATGCTTAATATAGACGAGATCTCACTTTGAGACGGATAAAATGATTCAATTTTGCAATCACGCGCTTAATTATTCGGGTGACTTCCCTTGTAGCCACAAATCGACGATATGTTAACTCAGAAAAATGAAGACCAGCATACAATGTTTGTCCAATATTATCGTGAATGTTCTAGGTGGAGCCTATGTAAACCGAATATTGCATTGCCTTCAACTCAGTTTAAATACTCTATGTCTGTGTCTAGTCTTCACAAGTCCAAAAACTACCTCTTCCTTAAGAACAAGTGTTTTGAAAATGTTGAAACAAGGAAACGATTGCACATGGCAGATTAAAAGAAATGTGCATGTTTTTTTAAAGCGGCGATGTCTTAGCGTGTGTGCAGATTTTGTTCAAATAATCTTTGAACCTCTTGTAACATAACGCACACAAAACGCATAACATAACGCACACAAAACGCACATTTGGGGCATTGTTGGATTTATATAATGATCGAAATTTGTACCACATTTCATACTATCTTAAATAGGCAGCCATCTGGATCAACAAATCAATAGCCTCGGGTTATAATTACCGGGCAGGAATATTTGCTTACCGTATGTGTCAATATTCGGTAATTCCCGTATGTATTCGTTAAGTGTCCGTTGCATACGTCATATTTATGTTGCAGACACGTGACTTAACAAACGGCCAATCAGAATTGTACATGTAGACACGTGACGTTACACAGCCAATCAGAATTGTACACATAACAATTATCAAAGCTTTCGTTGTTTATATCTATATTTATGGACAGTCTTACTTAAACGGCCGAACATACAAGTCGCATTATTGCTGGCTTTCGCGGGATGGGCCCATTGCGGGCTTCGCATGTATCTTGTGTTGGACAAACATTTTGGAAACGTTGTGTTGTGTTAATAAGCAGAAATAAAACGTAAAGAAATCAGAAATGAACTTTGGTTGTTACTGTGTGTTCTCCACGAACAATACGCAATTACGCTACACTCTTATTTATACATATATCATAAGGAGACAGTTTGTTAAGTTATAATATGCTCCATTTATCAAATATCTTGAACTATGACGTACGAAATATATTTTCATTGAAATGTCAAACACACAAGTTCTGAGGAAAATACATGGGTAATTGGTCAAAAATTTCCAAAAAGATTTAAATTTGTTTTGGACCGATAAATAACTTTGCGAACAGTTATAAAAGGGTTTTACGTGTGCTTTCTGAAAATGTTGTTAACTATATTTTTACCTAGCTGTTTTCAACTTAGATTCTTCTTACTACTTCTATTACGAGTACTTTATATACTGCTAATGTTCAAATGTTTTTTATTTAAATCAGATTGATTGTATCGTTTGATTTTTTTCTGTACAAACACTAATACAAACCATATATGTGTTGTTCTGATAATGTGTGTACCTTCAATACAAATTCAATATCGTTTAGGAAAGTTATTAATTACTTAACGGAACATACAACATAGTTGTTTTTATCATTTTGTTTCAATAAAATATAAAAATTTACAGAGGAAGAAATCGTCAACCCGAAACCAAACCTGGTATTCCAATTGACCGAGCGACGGAACATCATATTTCCGGGAGGCTGGCAGAACCCAATTACGATAACGCGCCCGATTTGCGTGTAATTCGTTTAAGAGACGGGTATATAGATTTCGCAGTGAGAGGACACTCGGGTTCTCAAAACACGGCATTAGCGTGGTCTTCAGATAATGTTAAACCGCGACCTATCCTACCAACAAGACCACAGCTGTCTGAGCGAAATTCGCGACACAATTTACCAGAACCAAGGTCATGTCGGAATGTCAGCAATTTGCATCACCTTCGGGCTACCAAGAAAGACGTTGATGGGCACCAACTACTGCACAGCGGTTCGCAGTCGCAAGACAGAGAGCAAGAATTCTTCGATTACATGAAACCATTACCAGGGATACGGCCCCTGTCAGTGAACGATCTTCGCAGAAATTATGTTCGAACTGGTAATGGAAACAGTTCGGATAGGTCTTCAACCCAGTCCAATGAACACCACTCGATGGACGGGACAAGCAAATTGCTTGCGCGTAAGATGTTTAAGATAGATGGTCAGGATGTCCATAGCATTGTCATAGACATGCGTCTGGTCATGAATAAGTAAATTAAAGGGGTGTAAAGCATGACTTTTGTTTCAAAACTATTTCAAATCTGATTCACTTGATGTATATATATTACTGGGGGAGGGGTAATGTGATTTATAATAACTTATTAAAAGGAACATTCCGGAACTGTTTTGTCTAAGCAGATTTATTTCTAAAGAAAAGAGATTAACATCTTTAAATAATGATGTTAATGTTTGTTATCATTTTTTCTGTTAAAATTATCGGATAAAAAAAAAAGAAACCTAAAACATAATTGGAGGTCGTATTTAACGCGAACGAACTATTAAAAACACAGTATTTCGGATTTGCAGGACTTTCGCGATGGTTGTTGTAATAGTATATTTATATTTGTTTATAATATTTTTTATATAACCGTCAGCATCTATGATATTAATTGAAACTGTGAATAGTAGCAAATTGTTTGATATAAGAAGGCGGAATTGAATACATGTGTGTCTGAAATTACGATTTGTTTTAGTATTTGCAATAATTTAACACGGACTTTTTAGTTAAAACTGCAACATTTCTATTTAGGTTAAAAGTTAAAAGAATCACAGATTTCAACTGTCGTGCAAACCTGGCAAATTTAACTTAAAGCAAACGTTACACATAAAATGCATAATATTACATGAATTGTAAGATATACTTTATCTATAAATTCAAGTCGACAAATTAAAGCGATAAAAATCGTTTAAGTTCAGCATACATTGTATTTAATTATTTACACATAATGTGAGTATTTTTAAAAATAATTTTAAAAAAGCTTCAAATGGAAAAATCGCCAATCTGCTTTTAACCCCGTACACTGTATAATCTTGTGTTTGTTCACTAATGTTGTGGTTATGTTTTTCCCAAATGCTGTGAGGATTGGTGACTTGTCTAACAAGAAATAAGGATGCTTATACGATTTTTTTCTTATTCTATTATTTCGTGAGTGTCATAATTTATATTGTACATAGTACGTCTTGAAAATGACTCATAGCATGCTATTGAAAATAACATGTAGCGCCATGGACATTGAAAAATGTAAGTGTATATATATCTGCTTCATGGTCTTTCCCGCTAGAGTGTGTATTTTAAAAGCAAGTGTAAAATATTCGTTCATTACATCGCCGCTGTCGAGGTCAAGGTGTAGTTTACATGTTTAAAAAATATAAATATGATACTGATGATTATTGCTTAAACATAATATTCGGCAAAGTAAATAGATTCCTGATCCGGATACACACTTTGTTTAAGGTTTGGATGTTATATATTTCAACGACAATTATGTCTTTTCCCCCTGAATAAAGTAGGGCAGTACAGCAGTAATTGGCATAACTGTGTACTCTTAGTACTCCTAAAACAGTTAACCTAAAGTAAGTTAGAGTATGCACTGCCTACTGGTTATTTGACTAATAACCTGTTGAAAAAGACTTAAGATCAGAACAAACAATTTATTATATTAATATGCATACAACACTCTATATAAATGCATAGAAGATAATTCATAAGTAAAAATATGCAATATGGTTTACATTCGATAAGAGTTGATTTCTCTTAAGATTCAAACTTTGATGTACATGTTAAAACAAACTATTTGAAGTAAAGCATATGTACATACCATCGATGTGTTGTGTGTGTGTTAGCTCTGGCTTGAAAACTATAACAATTATTGATGGCATAAGCGATATAAGTTCAATGTATTAAATGTGTTAAATGTGTATTTAGATTCAGAATGATCTTATTTCAAATAAAAGATGTTTGAACAGCCATAACAGCTGTTCATGTTTTTTTCTTGACAGTTGCATTCTGTGTAAACAACAATACGTACTTACTGCCAAAATTAATAATTAATGTTTTCCGTGTCCAAAATTCATACGCAAAACATCATTTACATAAATATGTCAGCGTGTGTCGTGTGTGTCACTTAGAAATAATCAATTCGTCAAATACTTTTGATTATTTATTAACATATATTATTCCTGAATATACTGTCTGCTTTAAATTTAATTAAAGAAGAAACGAACTTAAAAGTGACAGTTCACAGGACGGTACCAATGATGGAGTGCATGTGTTTCGACATCCCTTCGTTTAAAAAAAGTTATTGGCCGGGTTCGGATATATACCTTAAAGTAAGGTACTCACACAATAATTATTAACCCATTTATGCCTAGCGTCCTGAAAAAAGGACTTTGCAAACAGCGTAGACTCAGATGAGACGCCGCATGATGCGGCGTCTCATCTGCGTCTACGCTGTTTTCTTAAAGGAATTTCAGTAAGTAATATTCTAAATATAGAAATAAATATACTAGACATCCCTAATTTTGGCAATACATTGATCCAATTTAGAAGGATGGGAGAGTCCACTAGGCATAAATGGGTGTATGGGTGTAAGTGCGCAACATAGTTGTAACCGCAACACATCGTCCTGATACAAAGAGTGAACTGGGCAGACTATAAAAAAGAACACGTGTTTTCATTATGACTTGCAAAATGTTAATTGTAGATAAAAAACAACAAAGACTAAACAAAAATAAATCAGTTATAACATATATTTGAATAGATAAATGTGTACAAATCCTTATCATGTATGAAATAAACATGAACATATTTGCGTACTCTTCTATTCTGTTTACATTTATACAAGTACCAATGTTGTATGATGCTTTATTAATGGTATTATGTTTACATTCATATAGTTATCAGTGTTGATGGTGTATTCATGGTATCATCCAAATCTAAGGAACAGACAGGTTACTTACATATATGATTGTGTTTTAAAACATGGTCATGTAATGTAGCTTGTAATTTCTTCTGGTAAATGCAGAAACATTTAAATAACGCAATTATGAAAGGCTGACACGGTACTTCCTTGTTGTAACTATCTATTGATTGGCAGTTAAAATCTTATCGTGAAAGTTGATATATCGTATTATTTGACCGCTGTTGGTGTTTGGTAAATGTACTTATTCAAGTGAAGAATTGGTCTATTTTCTCCTAGGTCCATGTCAAGTTCAGTGGGTTAACACTAACCTACATTACGTAATGTATACCACACAAATTCAATTATGAAATTATCTAGAACAAAGTTATATAATACATACGTATTTAGGACAAAAACATTGAGTTTCACAATTAACATGATCTAAAAAATGTTTGATTATCTCAAGTTAGTGTTTATACAGGTGTATTATATGTTAATTTATTTGCCAATCTGTCTTTGTTTTACGTCGGCACCGTAACATTACATTGAAATGTAATGCGTATACTCATAGTAACAAATGCAATGTTTTAGAATAAATAATTTGTATTCGTTAGTCTATAAAATATATTATCAAGTACGATTAACAAGCACAACGTAGTCAACTTATACGAATTGCATCATGGGCTTTAAAATGATAATTTTGTTGAGTAGGACTTGCGATGACTTGAACTTGAAGATTTACATAATGACGTAATATTTGGACAAACATTTTGTCTCTCAATATGCATTTGCCTGGTTAAAACTCATGTGACAACTAAGGTCCAAATCTATGCCCTTGGTCTTGTAGTGCCTTGACGTTGAGTTGCGTCTCGTCCTCATCGCGACCTCGCTTTGGTATGGATTTATGAAACAAAAGTTCTTTTGTTGTTTAAATATTGGTTATCAATAAGCAGAAATTAATGTTTTATTAATTCTGCTCATATTGAATTTTAATTCCGGGCGACATGAATGGGGACAACTTGTATTTAGTATACGTATGCAATTCAAAGCGCGATTGCAACCAGTAGCTTATTACATATAACAGAAGGAAACATAACTATGTCTGTCTGGTCCATCAGTTTGGTATTCTTATTAATTATCGAGCAAAATTAACAGTATCAGGCCAATAAATGCTGGAAAAATCGTTGCAGTAGAAGCCAATTTTGGATATTAGTCAAATGTAGGCAAATTGCGATTCGATATAATACATGTATCGCGTTCGACTGGCATTGTAAAGAGAGGCGTACCTTATAAACATTGCAAGAACTCCGCCCAATTATCGCAATTTCAGTAGAAAATCAAGAATAATCCGGAGCTGAACTAGATTTTTCAGCCACCATCCCTCTTTAATACAAAATAAGCTTCACGAGGAGTGATATACAATACCTGATATCATAATTTAGTCTACTAGTATGGTGTATGTTATGTAATATAGGATCAAGTTATTACATCTAGTGTATGTTTAACATGTTTGTATACAATTTTGTACATAAAATTTTCAATATTACAACATCGATTGTATGTCTTATAATAATGCATGCTGTGGATGGGTTGGGCTGCCCTTGTTTCGATTGTACATGTTTTATACGTGAAAAGTACCGCAACATTTTTCGGCCTAATAAAAGCATGTTAACATTTTTATAACAAAATTTATGAACGTATTAATAATTCCACAAACAAAATATTAAAATGATACACTGGGCGAAGACTCCGGGGGAGCTTGTACAAATATGAGTTACAAGTCACGTAGCAAGGAATACGCTGAAATCGGCTTTGTTTATCACGTTTTTCCAGAGACGTGTCACAAGCGTAACTGCATCCTCTACGGTGTCACGGGTACATTATTATTCAGATAGTCCTCTCAGCAACCTATGTATCCACCTAAATACAGAAGGTGATAGTACGTGTGCCCGTGCAATAGTTTTTCCAAAAATGGCACTATGATCGCCAGGGTCGTTAGCCAAAATATAACAGCAAACCATATGATTTGTGGCATTGTTAAAAAAGCCGACCGATAGCATAAGGAATTGAATGTATTGTCACATCCTAGAATAAGTGATGTCTCAACAGGATAATATGACTACATAGATTTTAATGAGGTCGACACTAACTTTACTATGAGAAGTGAAAACCCAGACCTGATCCGCCGAAAAGAGAGCAACCATCATCTCGACATTATCTGAACTGAATTATTAATTCTTCAACACGTGTGATGCATAACCTTTTTTGATGTGCAAAGACGGTGAAACATGAGGATAATTGGGTTTTATTATGCAAGTGATTCAAATGTTGTATTATTCCACGGTAGCAAGAATAATTTGTCCTTACAGTCTTGCTCCAGTATTAACGGCATTGAAGTACACATGAATTCCTTAGAATTCGACTATGCTTACACAAATGAAACGGGCAAGGCTTATAAACTTGTGGAAGAACCTGCGGTTGGCGAACATGCTTATACAGAACATAAAGTTCAAAGAGACCAAAACAAACAATACATAGAGAGCTCTCCCAAGGATAGGTTTCGCCGGCATCGAGCCACGGTGATTGGTCCACAGACGCAACACACACGTATATCATATAGAAACCGGCCGGAAGCTCGAAGACGTTCTGTATGGAGAGGTTAATTCCGGGCACAAAAGTGTGCCTTAGTCCTCACTCTGGGGCACACATGTGTGCCTTATGTTTCACATTTGTGTATCTTTGTCAAACTCGACGAGATATTACTTGAAATGAAAAAATAGCATTACAAACTGCTGATCTGGATCGACATTTATGACATATGGCCTCGGCTAAGTCCACATCTAGGGCATACTTCTAGACGTATGTGACTTGCGGCAAAAAACGCTCTACCGCTTACAACTGCCCGTTAAATGTTGAAAGAACGCATTAGAAAAGCTTAACGCCTATAGAACGCTTTTTATCTCGATAAAATATATCGATACATTTTTTGTTTGGACTTCGTCGTGTAAGTCCGTGTTTGACATTGTTATTTTGAGAGAAAAGTCGCCCGTAAACAGCAAAAGAACGATTAAGACGTGCTTAAGGCATATTAAAAGAGTTCTAATCTCGATGAAATATACAGATACATTTCTGTATTTTTTTGCAATTTTTGGAATTTGTCGTTTTTGACCGTTTTTGGACTGTCCTTGTTAGACATTTTTTTTCGTATAAAAACAGCGAGTATCTTAATGTACATCTATCCGATCTATATTTACATCCGACTTATCCCGGGAGAAAACAATATAAACATTTTGAAAATTTTTATGACACATTATTAAAAAGGGGTTGCTAACAGAGCGATGCAACGTAAAAAAGTATGACCAAGTTTTAATTTCAATGAACACCTTGCTATTCGTCGTCCCAATGCCCTGTGTGAAGCTTCCACCGTTCAATTGTAGACTCCAACGTTCGGAAGACGTCTTCACTAGCAGCACGAACTCTGACGCACTGGCAGCACCGTTTGAAGTAAAGAATACTACCCCAAGGCTCCATTTTTCCGTTTTTTAGAGTACCGTATTTGTTTGTTTCGATGTTGCCCCGCTGGCATCCGAAGGAAAAGTGACCAACTTGCAAATTTGCAAGCCTTTATTTACTGACGAACCGAACGCCACCTAGGCAACGAAACAGACTCTAACGAGATAACCGAATTCCCTTCACGTTCAACAAAGCTTAGTTGCATGCCCTCTAGACTCTACGAAGATTACCAAACATGACTTTCTTGTTCACTTCAACAGAAACGAGACGAATAAGTATGCATGATTTTACTATACACATTCCTAAAATATCAAATGATTGAACAATTATTAATAAAGCATTTCCAACAACTCAATTACCTGTTTTGTGTAATAAATGTTACGAATCCATAGTGTTTACTTGGTAAAATTAAAACTAAGGTAAGTTATAATTGTGTTTCACTAACACTGAAGAAATGTAAAGCATATAATTCGACACCGAAAACTTTCGTCATACAATTAATGCCAGGCGCCCCTAGGCGCGTTGCTTGGTACAAACAGTCTGATAGCAACATACAGGGCAATAAACAATTGTAAACGATATTCAAAACGTACAAGACAAAACGGATACATTTGAAACAGATCGGTCGGATGTAGTATAAACAAAAGTATATTATCTACAGGGACATTCTTGTTAATATTTGGCAGTTTTTTTTCATATAAGAAACAGAGTCAAATTTACTTAACCAGAACGGAAAAAATATACAAACCAAACGCAATACGAACAACAATTATGCAAACTGGTGTCACCGCCTTGGAACAAAATGATTTCTTTAGTTGTTTTAGCGGAACTAATATGAGTTGAAAAAACACTTAATTCTTCAAATATTAGTTAAACGAACACATGTATTTCTTCTAAAACTAAATTAACCAAAGTAACGACTAATGTATGCTTTTGTAGAAAATGATATTTTACTAGGTCACTACTTGAAAATGATACCTAACCATTAATCTTTAATGTCTAAAATTAATGTTTGAGGTATTACATGGTCAAATCGTGGCAACGAGTGTTTTTGTTTGAATTTTTAACGTGATAGCAATTTTCCTTTGTGGAGAAAAATTAAAAATGCAACATAAACTTTCTCTGAAACAGTCTAGATTTGAAATGATTTCATTGACTGGATTGTTTAATGGTGTCAACATTAGTTTGAATGAAAAAACAATCCAAAATCAATTCAAGTACGTATTTAATATGTTATATCTTCTTATCCAATGGCCTATAGTAGTTGATGTCAGTACCTGTGTTACCTTTTGCGACTTAAAATTACCACAACTATTTTGTAATGATAATTCACAGAGAAATGTTTCGTTTAATAGTATATTGTCTTGTATAATTGGAAAGCAAGCTGGTTTTGACACTTATTTTCAAGTAGTCAAACACATATATATATATAAACCACAGAGTGTGTTGAGCTTGCCTGTAGTCGATCTTCCTTGTTTTAATAAAAAGAACTAAGCGAATTGTGCGAAACTGAATGTTGTTTGACCAGTTAAATAAACTCATTTCACGGATATGTTATTATCTAGGAGGAAACTATTAAGGCCATGTAATAGTGTACGTTACATGTCTCCCAGCCTTTACACTGCTACACTGCTACGTAATGTACACAACGGACCACGTGTAAAGCCTTTCACTTCTACTTTCGGTTTAATGTCGAATGCAATATATACTTGTAGACGATATAACCCGTTCAAATGTATCAATATCCTCATTTATTGGTTCTTAAATTTCAATACATACATGCAATAAATGAATACATTTGAAATCAGTGTACCATATGAGAATAATAACCGTTATTTATTAATCCATTACAGAGTTTATAAAACATGTTTAATTGAATTCACAACAAATCGCTTCACCGCACTCGCTTGCCTCATCACATTACGTCACTAAATTGCATTATTAATTCAGTTCATTGACGTGTGTGCCTGGGTATTTCGAAACGCATTAAACCGGTGAGATTGCATTGTAGATTAATGTAATAATGTAGAATATACTCGATACACTAATTGTTTTAAATCAAGTGTTTTTGTTTTACTTTTCGACGGATATTTATTACTACTGTCAAACATGAGAACAGCGGTCAGTCAAGAGAAATGACAAAGTGACCGTTGTCCACAGGTGGCCTTTTTTTGGATCACAATTTTAAGATGGTTGGTCAGTTGGTAGTATTGCTACTTCGTTACCCCACCCAGGCGTTTGCATACAGTGTAAAACAAAGGCTTATTGACGATAGCTAAAAATAATAACAGCATTAACTTACATTGAATAATACAGAATAATATCTTATGGATTGATTTAATTTCATATTGTTAAACTCAACCAATGACATAATCAACGCTAGTATAATTGTTTATTCATGCATCTCGTTTATTCAGTAAATAAAGCTTGTCACGTGCCATTTACGTCCCGTTTGAACAAGTCTAAAAAGCGGATTCGCTGTCATAAACCGATAGTACGGTGTAACTAAACCGTTTTCATTCAAGGAAAAAGACGCAATAATTTTGTTTAAATTTATTCGAACGCAATCCACGCCTTTATGTTCGCATCGTTACGCCCAGGTAGCCTATCTGTGCTAATTGACCCAAAACACCGCAGTTTCCGGGACCTTCCGATTACAAGTGGCATGAGCTTCTCCCCTGGAAATAGAAAAAATCATTTTCAGCTTCTTTAACATTAAAAATCCTCTTTCATAAATGCCTAAAGTTTGTTATAAATGTTGCAATTCGGCGTATGTTTTGCCTTTAAAGCCGATCACAAATCCTCGTATCGCCTTCTTTTAAATACACTCGCCAGCTTTATGTTGTTTTTAACACTTAATCTGCGATAATGATCAATTTACTTTGTCACGCATAATTGCTATTAATACACATTGTTATTGTTAATTTCACCAGTTTCATGCAATCAAAATGCAAATTCAATAATAATGGTGAGAAAAATTTACTTATCAGAAATGCTATCAGACGCTTGACCCGCAAAATAGACGGACAAATGATGTACTGTGTTTTTAATTTTCGCGACTCGAGACGACTGGAACGTGACCGTTGTTTTCAGTTCAAACATGAATTTCGGAGTGGAATATAGTGGCCGTTGGCCGTTATGGACAGTTGACCGTTATTCTTAAGTGTCATATAGAGTGATTTTTCTCGGGGGGAATCCTGACTGACCGTTGTCTGCAGGTGACCGTTATTCTCAGGTAGCCGTTGGGTCTGTTTCGACAGTAATTATTTTCTTTCATATATATAGGTCTTTCCTTTGTTAATTTACAAAATAATTTCTATTGACAAAGAATTGCCTGCACCAAAGAAAAACTAGACGAAAATAAACATGGCAATTGTTTTCTTTGATTTTTTTAGTAGTTCATCGACTAGTTTGCTGATTCAATTTGAATCGAGGCATATAGAAATTTTGTGTCGTGTTACACTGCTTTTTCAATGAATTGCTGTAAGTACTACGCAAGGTTTGATTCACTTAATTAAGTAGGGTTGGGCTATTGCTTTTAACAATTTAACGTTGATATTTATATGGTTTGACTAAAGTTTTTTTTGAAAATCTCAGGAACATCGGCAATCCTCGCCGTGTCAACTTTTCATCAATTCATCAGATAAATGCAAGGACATAATTAACGTAAAACGTTGTTCCCTATTAACGTTATTGTTATTGTCTTTTTACATATTGACTGGAAAGCAATAGCTTAATTGTGTTTAAAAGTCCTCGTAATCAATTCAATTTGACACCGCCCTCGAAACAAAAATAACATTTAAAAATGAATAAATAAGTAATTAAATAAATAATTTAGTTCATCAAATTAATACGTGTATTCTCACTCTGCCATACTGTGATCACATTGCAACTGTTCTTGTTAGCGATGATCGTTTAACTAGGCCTTGAAATGCCCAAAATTCTAAATACTCCAAATATAAAATTCTACAATACTGTGCTATTATTCTTTACGCGAATTGCCAATAACTGATTGAATAATTTCAATTCAACAAATGCGCCCAGGTGATAAGTAAAATGGTTAATAATGTAACTATCAACACAAGAATGACAAGCATAAGCATGTTTTTATAACCAGAGCCGAATAAATTGTGTTTATTGAGTGTTGCTTAACTAAAAGAAAAAGACATGTGAAGTGTCGTGCCTTTGCTCACGTATTTGTAGTACAAAACAACAAGGGCAAAAAACTATAATAATTAAGGAAAGTGTACGGTTACGGTTCTTAAGCATGATACTTCTGCCCATTGATATATATTTACTCATAAAGTGTAATGTTGTTATCTTTCATCGTGTCTTAGACATAACCCTGAAAAGTTAAACCATACAACATAAGCGATAACTCTTATTTAAGAAAGTGAAAAGTCATGTGTCTTGATCAATTGTGGAACTTCCGCTCATTCATACACATACACACATGACGTTTCATGTTGGAATCGTGTAACGTTTATGATTTAAAGCCCTTAAAAGTCTCAGCATCAGTATCAACAAAGGGCAATAACTCTTATTTAAGGAAGTGTAGGGTTATGTTTTGTGTTTGAAACATTTGCTCGTGGATTTTTATAAACCATAAGTTTGTTGTTTTGAAAGTTTGTAAGTATCAGAGACATGGCCTGGAAAAATTACATCATATATAAACAACACATGGTAACAACTATTTTAAAGAAAGTAGAGGAAATGATTCTACTGCATGGCACTTCTCCTTATCAATATCAATACACCCATGAAGTTTGTGGTTGAGATCTTTCTAAAATATCCCTAAAATAATGTGAGATACGGACGGACTGACGGACGGACGGACTGACGGACTAAAACATAAAAACTATATCCTTCTTTTTTCGGCGTGACATAATAGCTAGTTCACATTAACAGCAATCGGAACACTAACATAGATATAATGACATTTTTTGTCTTCCTTGTTACTCTGGTTGACATATCCAACTTTGTATCTATTTGAAGCTGAATTGCCAACCATTAAAAACCTTAGCGCATATAGATGTTTCGCAGTTTTAACCGAGCATTGGTAGGACCCGAAACTGAACTTAGTTGAAACATAGATTGGATGGTTAATACACATTGTATAATTTATTTAGGTGGCAACGAGCAGTGCGTTAACTGAGAACAGTATAAAAGTATGCTAAATGATTAACAGAAACAACATGGGAATAATCGCAGGTATGTTTATATTGAATATCTAGATATAGTAGTGCTTTAGAATTGTTTATATTTCCACAAATCGCCTTAATTCGATTACAACATTATAATGTAATATATTTATATAACAATTTCCTATATTTTAGTTTGACTTGTAAATTAATTAAATGTTTTTTAACATAAATTCTGATTGGGTTCATTTTATGTTGGAGGCGAGCTTTCGTTATAGAGCAACAACATTTGATATACTGCTGAAAGCCTATTTGAATGACAATGAACAGATTTGCGATCCTTTATTCTGTTTTAAATGTTTTTAATATTGACTATATTGTAATTTCAAATGTTACCTTAATGCTATAAATTGAAACATCAATTATTGCACGTGAAAATGTAGGACGCGCTTTATTATAATATTTGTTCTTCATTGATTTTGCATATATCATAATCCCAAAGTCTACAAATACATGTATTGTTTAGAAGTACTACACCATGTGCGAATCGTAATAAACAGATTACACTTTAAGGAACGTTAACTTAGGTCTTTAGTTGTTCGCTCCTTATCAACTTTACATTTCTGCTCGGTAGAGTTTTAAATAATGTTTCCATTTTAAATCTTTATTTCTTAAGTGTAACATTTTATGTAACGGCGATTATCGTTGGTGATTATTCGAGTTTAGTGTATTTCTTTTTTTTTTTTTTTTATATGAAATTAATTAAAAAACACGCATAATAAACCAGGATATGGAAATCATCCGCTCGAGTGTTGTTACTACTTACATAATTTTTATCGATTTTTTACATTTTAGAGAATAAGTTGAAATGCATCACGTTCCAGAATGTGTAAATATACATAGGGAAAATGAATTTGGCCAAAACTATTAATAGAAATACTTTAAGGATGGGCAACTATACTCAAACAACCATTTCAAACGATAGTTTAGACCGAATTGCATTTGGAAACTGTTACTTTAACACGAACCTGAAATAATAAATACACATGGATTTTTGAAAGAAATAACACGAAGGATTCGAACACCAGGATTACAATATTAATTTTCACTGAACTTGATACCTGCAATGGTGAAGACATCAATTGCGCATGCACTGCTAACAGCAATATATCATGGTCATGTCTATGTATTTAATGATTTCAGCACCTCTTTCATCAACACGTCTTTGCCTTTTGTAAAAATAACTATTCACCGTTCCGATCGCTGAATGCGCGCTCAATTGTGTAACAACAAAAAAGACCATTGTAATATGTTACTCACTGTATCACTTTGTAAAGATAGGTAAATGAAGTCTCGCAAGGTTACCGGTATTGAACACTTCCTCTTTGAATTCGCTAGGGACTTCCCCTTTGCATTTGGAATGATAATACGCCCATGATCATTGAACACCAACAATGCTGATTCAGCAAACGGATTGTATTCATATGGTTGTATCTGCAGTACATTAGAAGGAAAAGTCGCATGTTGACAAAAGGACAAAAGGATAGCTCAACTTACGTATCATTCGAATCGCAATGCATGCAATATAGTGTACCATTCAGTGTCATGTGATGTATCAAAACACATCCTTAATAAAAGGAAGTTCATAACAGAATACATACGAGAATGGGTCAATATAAACCATGTCTATAAATACGTGTATAAATCTATTTTAATAGCTAAAAATATATATGGTACACGAGAGAAAAACTCATTTGGGTGTTAACTGACTTTTCAAAAAGTTTACAATGATTCGCCCTTGTTATTAGTCATACTTTTATCTCTTTAATTTTGCTAATAACAATTATTGAACTCAAGTAGTATAAAACATGCTTATATAAACGTACCGTCAAAAGGTTATCTATTAATGTATATTTGTCATCTTTATAACAGTGGATTTAAAAACAACTTTCTAGAAATAAAATAGGAATTACTGGGCCGTCATGTGGAATCGAATACTCGATAAATTAATCGCTAAAAATATCGAAACGATATCTGCAAAAAGGAAAAAAAAAAGAAAAACTAGAATATAATAGAATAGAAAAAACTACTATACTTTGAAAAATAAATTTTAAATTAAATAAACATTAATTTTGGACAGTAAAGTCTGCTCAGGAATATTTAACATTGCATATCAAGATTCGGCATGTATTAACATTCACAGTCCGTTCATAAAGTTAATTTATGTAAATATAATTTGAGCTTTGGGTAATGTCAGCTATGTGAGGCGTAAATTAGTTGAATATCAACGAATTTTCTTCAAACGAAATGTACTAACGACATGCATGTTGTTCTTCACGATAAGTTCAAATCTGTAAACATAAACAAAAGTTTCCTTTATTAAGTCATTAATGAAATAACTTTTACAAATGCATTGTTGTTGAGTACATAACATTGTTACGAAGTTTATCATTTTAAACTGACAGCATTGAAACGCGCAGTTGGAACAATAAGATGAACTTCAATTGAAATGGGTTAAATACTATGACGTACCTTAAACGTTATTCACTATGCACTCTACAAGAAGATTGTTTTTGTTTGTTAGTGTGATGTTTTGTTATATATTTTCTATTCAAACCTTTTAACATATACCTCAAGATAAGCCCACGAACGTTCGATGCAAGCAGAACCTCCGTGTTTGTACTATTTCTATTATACTTATTATGTATTTAATATTAAAGTCCTCGTTTTGGCACTTCGTAACTGCAATTATGTACTCTCACTGACAATGCACAACGTCACTGCGTGTCGCCAGTCGTCTAGCCTCTGTGCTGTTCTGCAATTAGACAAGTGTTCAAACAATTCAATGATGTATTTATCCGAGATGAAATATGGCACAAAGGTTAAGTCTGATATTATTTCTTGCAATGAAACAGAACAAGCATGCTTCAAGTATGTATAGTAAAGATAATATTCAATTAGTAATTAAAACATTCTGTTTTAAGTATCACTATATCCAATAATTCTTCAACAAACACCTGTATAATTTTTATCGTTGTTGATCAAGTTACTCCAACAACACCGTCATCATGGTTATATTCTGAATGCACGACCTATTAACTTTATACATGCTTTGCAGCCATTGTATATATTATTAAGCGTTGTATCAATGGATGTTGCTCGTAACAAAACACATATTTGCCCTACCGGTAAAACCGTGTGTCCATGAGTCTGTCAAACTGTTCTGGATCCTGCGATAACTTTAAAAGTTCTTCATATTTTTTTATGAAAGTTGAAATATGGACAGATGGCAATATGGAGATTATGCACGTCATTTCATTTCGTTCCTGCGTCAAGAATTCTGGTTGTTATGGCAACAAATACACTAGAAATAATGCTGAAAATGGTGGATCCTGCGATAACTTTAAACGTTCTTCTTATTTGTTCATGAAACTTTAAATATGGATAGATGGCAATATGGAGATTATGCACGTCATTTCAGTTTGTTCCTACGTCAAAAATTATGTATGCTATGGCAAGAAATAGACTAGAAACATTGCTGAAAATGGTGGAGTTTCACCGGAAGGGGACCATATTGCTTGACAATAGTTTTGTTTCTTCTACATTGTTTCTGGAAAGTCATAATTTATATTGTAAAAAAAGTCTTTTTAATGACAAATATAAAGCTATTGAAAATAACATGTAGCGTCATGGACATTGAAAACTGTAAGTGAATATATATCCGTTTCATATCCGTACATTAAACTCAGAGTCTGACTTGCAAAATGTACATCGTCGATAAAACGAAACAAAATTAGATACAAATAAAACACGGTTATAACAAATATTCGAATAAATAAAGGTGTACAAATCCTTATCAATTATGAAATAAACATGAAATAACATATTCGCGCACTCTTCTATTCTGTTAACACATATACAGGTACCAATGTTGTATGATGCTTTAGTAATGGTATCATAAAATCTAAGGAACGGACAAGTTGCCAACATATATACTTGTGTTTTAAAACATGTTTATGTTATGACGCTTGTATTCTCTTCTGGTAAATGCAAATTCATTTACAAAACGCACTCATGAAAGGCTGACACAGTACTTCCTTGTTGTCACAATCTTATGATTGGCAGTTAAAACCTAATTGTGATAGCTGATATATCGTATTGTTTCGACCTCTTTTGGTGTTTGCTAAATGTGCTTATTCAATTGAAGAATTGTACTATTTCCTCTAAGGTCCATTTCAAGTTCAGTGGGTTAACCCTTACCTACATTACATTAGAAACAATGCTTAAACGGGTAGTACATAGTTTTACTGTGATTTATCTGATGACAACTAATTGTTTTAACAATACCCTCCATTGATTTGCGTTTTCTGTCATGGTGTCGTATTTGCAACTGCCGCACGTGTGCGTATATACAATGTATACCTAACATATTTATTTGGAAATTAGCCGGGACACAGTTGTATATAACATGAGTATTTAGGACAAAAACATCGAGTTTCACGTCCTTTCATTTTTATGTTGAATCATACATTTACACAATCTGAAAATGTTTGATTATCTCAAGTTCCTGTTTATAGCTTGTGTATCATATGTCAATTTATTTGTCAATCAGTCTTTTTGACAACGGCAACGTACCGATACATATCAATGTATAAGTATACGCATAGTGACAACTGCAACGTTCTAGAACAAATAATTGGTATTCATTAGTCTAAAACATAAATTAAGTGCGATAAACAAGCCCAACGCAATCACCTTATACGAATTGCATTATGGACTTTAAGAATGATCGCTTTCTTGAGTAGGGCTTGCAATTGTTTGAAGATTTACATAATGACGTAATATTTGAACAAACATGTTGTCTCTCAATAAGCATCTGCATGGTGAAAGCTCATGTTACAACTCAGTACAAAATTTATGCGCTTATGCTTGTAGTGTCTTTACGTTGAGTGGCATCTCGTCCTAATCGCGCCCTCGTTTTGGTATGGATTTATGAAACAACAGTGCTTGTTGTGCTTATATATTGGTTATCTACAAGCAGTGATTACTGTTTTATTAAGTATTCTTTAATTTCATTTTGCATTTTGGGCGACATGAATGAGAACTAGCTTGTAGTTAGTATACAAATGAAATTCGAAACGCGATTGCAACCAGTAGATTATTAACGGAAGGTATAATTATTATGTCTGTCTGATCCATGTTTTCGGTATTCTAACCTATTATCGTGCAAAAGTAACACTATTAGACCAATTACTGCATGACAAACCGTCGGGTCGACCAACCTTACAAGGAAACGCGTGGCCACTTTACAAGGATTCTGTATATCAAATTTGATCTCATTTAATTATGATGCGCATGTTCACAGTAGGGAACGTCAACGTTATAAGTTTGATCAAATTCATATCGTTCGTGTCTGATGTATTCAACAGAGGTAACAATATTCAAAGCGATATATCTTTCAGAAAAGCATTGAACCTAAACATTTTGGCAAGGATGAGAATGTTGAAACAACAAAAACATATAAATAATAAAAGCGCAACACTCTTCGAAAAATTATCGGACATTCCTATAATGATGATTGATATCAAGTTCCATCAAGTTTAGATCAATTATTTCAGAGATCTCGTGCTGACACACTCAGCTAGAAAGAAAAGGTATGATCAAATTTCAATACATCTATGGTAATCATAGGACCGTAACAACGTTTAAAGATTGCGCATACTTAAAAGGTTAGTTGAATATCATTTTTCTTAAATTGGGATAATGTTTGTCTGATATCTCGCACGGAAACGAAAATAAGAAAAAAAGCATTGGATTGGATTGAATTGATGCTGCAAATGAAGTTCCATCAAATTAATTAGTATCTTTGATATCGCGCCTAAACAAAACAAAACGTGATACGGTACGACAGGGGGAATGACGGGCGGACAAAAATCGACAAAAACAAGACAGATTACTTGTGTGTGCATTGCAATCAAAATTAGACCTCGGACGTACAAATAAAGCGGCGACTGTATTCTTCAATCTTTCGGGAGCATACTGGCATTTTCTACAAATAAAGAAGGACAACTATGTTTGTTTAATGGTATTAAACAGAGCACACATATACAGGAACTTCTAGCTTAGCTATTTACCTTTCATCCTGGTACAAATAAGAACTTAAGTATAACACTTCACCTTATATTAGCATCTTTATAATATAACCCACAATAACAAAAAAGTACAACATACTAAATGCAAGTCAAGTTCGTAAATTGCAAAAACTAGGACAACACGTACATGTAAATGATTTCATTTGTTGACGATTCCTAGTTTTTACCTTACAATTTTTTTTTAATTTTTTTTATGGTTTTCAAGCTATGTTATGATCAACACTAGAACTCTTGATACTTATCTGAAGAATGGTATTTGCATGAACTTCGAACGACGGTCTAAACAATGCTTGTGGGTCGATATGTTTAATTATTCTTTACTCTAGTGAAATTCTACATTATTATGTTAAAAATAAAGTATCTGACAAAAACGTATCATATTTTGTAAATATATTTGCATTATTTACCATTCAAATAGGCAAACATCTTCCTATGCGGACTAATTTTAGTAAGTTTGGTATTTTTATACAACCGCTCTTTAATTTCAACCACGTGTATGAAAATCAATTAAACGTGCAGACGTGCTATTTTTGTATTGGTTTTTGGTTGCTTTACCGAATTTAAACATTATAACAAACGAATAATTACATTTCCAAAGTAATTTAAGTATTTTTAAGAATTTATGCGAAAACAACAGTGCAAGTATGTTTCGAACTAACACTTACATACTTACGTTCAATAGAGGATCCCCGTGTTACGTTGTATAAATGACTTGTGCGAATGCTAAGAGGGATATAATTTTTGGGCACATTTAGTTCATTGTGGTACAAAATGTAACGAAATATATTAATCGAGCCTAGCTGTTAAACATTATGTAATAAATACTGGTGTGTTTGAAAGAAAACGGTCGTTTAATAAATAATTAAAACACACACATACAAACACAAACAGTATTGTCCTTTAATAACGAACTCTGAAATGCACTACACCGTATATATTTAATGTTCTACTTATTGGACTAGGAATGTATCATAGTTTTGCAATAAGGTTTATATCTTGCTAGCGCAGCTCAAGTTTCGTTTTAAGCGTATTTAAGTCACACGCCTTTGATGTTTAAATTATAACTCCTTTTGAATGGCTATAGGTTTACCGTGGTGTAAAATATCGTTACCACACGCGCTTCCTCTTTGCATTTGCAAGGTACTTCCTCTTTGGTTTTTCAAAGGTGATTTACCTATTATTTCAGATAGACTCGAAATTTGATGTCAGGGAGAGCATACATAGCTTATTGTTGTATGTATATTTATGATATAAGTTATTGCAGTATGCATAACTTAAATCTAATCGGTTATACAAGATTCGACTAGACAATTAGACACTCGTTCATGTGTATGTTCCGCAAGATGAACTCGCACGGTAGTAAACAACCTATTTTGCGTCAGAAATAATAAAAGGTTAATGTTTGGATTACGATCATATTGGGAATCTATAACTTGTGCATCTTAAACCGACTTCCCCAATTACCGCCTGATCACTTGGGTATAGGTCGTTGTCATTTATACACGGCTCAATATTCATCCACGGTGTATTGTCTTATTTCAATCATAGGAACGCATATATACCCCTGGGTTGAGATGAGGAAGGGTGTAATAATTGTTGCTCACATTCGGTTGTCTGAGCGGGATTTGGACCAGGGACCTTCCCATTCCTATCCCAGCATCCAACCACAAGACCACTTTCCCAGTATGTTTAAATATTATATATTTTTTTAAATATTTTAAAAACACTTTATAAATATTACGTTTGATACGGGTGCAAAAAAAGAAATACAAAAATCGAAATGGAATTAAACATCTTTTTAGAAATCTATTTTCATGCAATTGTGTATTTGTATGCAATCACTGTGCGTAAATGCATAATGACAAAATATACGAGATTTTTATAATTATATATCTTCATAAACGCAAACAAATCACAAACAGACGGTTTGAAACTTTACATTTAAATTGTGTGTAGAACAGGTTGAAGATAAAATACTTTCTTTAAGTAAAACATAATGTTTACCTCTAATACTAAAAACAATTGCTTTTTGTAATAAGACCGTTTGATAATTTGTAAAAGTAATATGATGATGATAAATGATGGTTATAATACAATGATGATGTTTTGAGGGCGTTCTAAATCTAAGGACTCTCGGCAAGCATGGTCGTTAAAAAATGTCTAAGACTCGTTGGACAAATTCAAGTAAATAATTACACAAACATAGAATTCTCTATACAATGTATCTTTTATGATGTTGTCTTTTTATTCTATCACTTGAATGTAATAACGAATTATTTTAAGTCTTCGTTATCCCTTTTTTACCCACCCCAACACAAAAATTCATGAATACATGAATACATGAATACATGAATACATGAATACATGAATACATGAATACATAAATACATAAATACATGAATACATAAATGCGCGTAGTATATCCGTGGAATAATCGTAGCTAATACGTAGCGTAACCGTACCGCTCCGTAGTTCTTCGTATCAATCCGTAGAAGTCCTTGAACATCTTTGGGCCTACGAAAAGGTACGGACGATGTTACGAACTAGTACGGATCACTACGTTTTAGTACGGACTGCTACGGATACGCTACCGTCGATAAATTCGTAGCAATTTTTTTTGAACATGTTCAAAATTTGTCAAGAGTCACTACGGAAATCCAAAAACTACTACGACTGATCACGGATCAAGTACGGAGAGTCACGGTTCAGTAAGGATAGCTATGAACTCTGCCGAAAAGTATTCGTAGCTCGTTCGTAGCTCTGATTCGTGACAGTGTGACCGAGGCATAAGCGCGTGTAAATGTTTAGCAGTGTAAACCGAGCGTTTAAAGCACGCGGAACTGATCTTTGTTGAAAAATAGTATGAATTATTATTTAACATTGTATAATCTATGAAACATTGAGAAGCGACAGAGAACATTATGAAAGTTTGCTTAAAGACTAACATACACAGAATGGGGATTATCAAAGGTATGTTTAAATTGAGTACCTAGAAATAATATATAATAAGCAAATAGTATAATGTATTTTCATGCATATCTTTTTAAATTCCATAAATCATTATTTAATTCGACGAATACATAAGCTATGCAATACATTGCCAAAACATTTATTATGCAAAATATTATAATAAAAATTGTATTTATTTCATTTGATTTTATGTGTCCTTTTAATAATGTAAATAGTTTTATTTCATATATGTATGGTTGTGTAAATCTTATTATATATATATATATATATATATATATATATATATATATATATATATATATATATATATATATATATATATATATATATATACATGAGCTTTCGTTATACAACAATAACACAGAATTTACAGCTGTAGAAAATGAATGGAAAGCATTAATGAATGTTCAGTTATAATTTCACAATGATTTCAAACGACAGTTTAGACCGAGGTGCAATAGTTGTCATTCGGAACTCTCCAGTCTGGGTTTTTCCGATATTTAAGCACGCGCGGTTTGAACAAACAAAAGCTGACTAGCATATTTTAAAAGAGAGTGAATCAATAATTTCTCTTATAGCTGAATACACACCGTATTAAGCGACACGTAGATGGCAGAGTGTGCCGTCGATGACAGATAGTTTGACTCGACCGCGAACAACAGTTGTTCATAAAACAACTCAAGGGGCGGATATTTGGCTTGCGCATCCACGAGGGATAAATGCCGTAGAATATAACACGAAATCCAGCCATTTACTTTCAAACTTTGAGATATTTGGAACAAAAATCAGTCATTGTCAATGATGTTTCGAAAACTGTCACTTTTAACTCGTTCGCATTTCTTTAAAAAAGTGAACAACGAGTACAAAACAACCTGGTGGCGTCTGCAGTCAATGGATAATATGTTCATAGCAATGATTTTGTCCTTACTTGCCTGATATATTTATACCGAATGAATGTATAACCTACCTGTTGTTCGCGGTCGAGTCAAACTATCTGTCATCGACGGCACACTCTGCCATCGACGTGACGCGTAATACGGTGTGGAATAGTAAACACCACTTTTTCTGCTCAAACTATCGTTATAGTTGATAAAAATACCATGATTTAATCTTTTTTCTTTAGATGAACTAATCTCGATCGTGTTTAATTTGTAAGAATACTATGTATAACGATAAAATGCTGCATGTACATGTAAACAGCTTCGGTCACGTAACTATGTCATTGCATATACTGTGTGTAGGCCTGGGCATACAGTTTTAATGAAAGTTTGTCAACGAAACTATCAAGACATTGACTCCATCGTATATATATATATATATATATATATATATATATATATATATATATATATATATATATATATATATATATATATATATATTATTCAAATATATTTAAAATCATACAGACAAGTACTAAACAACAAAAACCTTACTCCTTACTATCGTCAGTCCATTCGTAGTACTAGAACTAATATATCTTTCCATATTAGTTGGATATGTATATGTCTATTGGTATAGCTCTATTGTGATGTTTTTCTTTAATCTAATCTGAAAAGTAAAGAAAATTATTCGCTAAAGACTAAGACCTTAAGATTAGAAGGCACATCACTAACGAGCTTTATCATACATTACTTTTATTTGCTATATCTATAAAGCATGCCGAAAAAACAAGAACATGAATCATGTTTTTCAGAAGACATATTGCATATGTCAAGCCGTTTGTATAGGTTCCTTCATTACTTACAGTTGACAAAGTCTGTTTTTTATGTCTTATTAGGATGTTAGCTTCTGGACCCCTTCGTATAGGCGACTTTACATTTGAACGGTGTATTTAGACTATAATCATGTATTAAACGTCTGACATACATGTATATCAGTGTTAGATTTGTTATGTGTAATTAAACTAACAGAAACACGACTGTCGTTTAAATAATTATTATGTACTACTGAATGGGAAGCAAATCAGATATTGACGTTACTGATCATGACTGTACTAATGACAATGTTTGTAACTCCCGCGCGCGCTCAGAAATCAGAAAAACCCACAGCGCGCGAGTTCCGAATTAAATCTTTTAAAAACTGTACCCATAAAAACCTTAGGAAATATTCACAGAAATTATAGGAAAAATGGCAAACAACAGTTTAAACCGAAATGCATTTGGAAACTGTTACCTAACATGCACCTGAAAGAATACATACAAAATGGAATTTTGAAAGAAATAACACGAAGGATTCGAACAATAGGAAAACAATATTTCACTGAACTTGATCTGTGCAAAGGTGAAGACATCAATTGCACATGCACTGCTAACAGCATTATTTCATGGTCATGTCTATGCAATTTATTATTTCAGCACCTATTTCATCAGTACGTCGTTTTCAATCGATTGCCTATTGTAAAAATCAACCTATTCGCCGTTCCATTCGATTAATGCGCCCTCAGTTGCATAAGAACTAAGAAACACGATTTAGTATGATACGCTTTACTCACTAAGCGACTTCATACAAATTGATATTTACTAAAATGAAGTCTCGCATGATTACCGATATTGAACACTTCCTTTTTGAATTCTCTATGGACTTCTCCTTTGCATTCACAGGGGTAATTCGCTCATTATTTCAAAAACCGCAAGATCGTTGAACACCGACAATTCTGATTCATCTAACGGTTTGTATTCATATGATTGTATCTTCAGTACATCAGAAGGCAAAGTCGCGTGTAGACAAAAGCATAGCTCAGCTCATGAATAATCGAATCGCAAAGAATGCATTGTCTTGTAACATTCTGTGTAATGTGACTTGACAAAACACATCCTAAATAGCAGGTAATTCATAACAAAATAAATGCGAGTTTGGTCAATTCAAACCATTTCAATATGTGTCAAAATCCATTTTAAACAGCTATTA
The DNA here is from genome assembly GCF_020536995.1 of Dreissena polymorpha. NCBI lineage: Eukaryota > Metazoa > Mollusca > Bivalvia > Myida > Dreissenidae > Dreissena > Dreissena polymorpha. The sequence continues at coordinate 60,710,972 of NC_068365.1, forward strand.
TTGATGGTCCATAAGAGGAAAACTTATTCCATTGTTATCTTACTTTTCAAATTTTTACTATAATTCGCTTTTACTGTTAGAATACTCTAACCTCTTTACATGCGCTTAAAACACTTGTTGTAATAGTTTACATAGTATTAAAATACTTGGATAAACTAACCGACAAAAGATTATTGATAAATGTATATTGCACATCTTTATAGCTGCTTTATTATAATACAGTGCTCTTTAAATACAAAGGTATTTGGGTGGTCGTGGGGAATCGAATACCCAATAAATTATCCGCTAAAAATATCGATAAGATAACCTTATATTTACGGACATAATTTTGGAACTTAATGTGTGGATCTTTATATTTACTGAACAAACAACTTATTTTCACTTTAGAACTAAAACAAATAGAACTAGATAACAACTAGAAATTAATGAATTTAACTTTAAAAAAACAAAATCAAATAAAGTAACAATATATTATGGAACGTGTAGTCTGCTTAGGTATGTTTTAAATTACATAATAAGCTTTGGAGTATATTCACAGTGAAAGTCCATTCATTAAGTTAATTTCTAAATATAATATTAGCGTTTGGTAACGTCAGTTATGTGCGGAGTTACCAAGTTGAATACTAACGTTTTTTCTTCAAATGTAATGTACTAACTGACTTGAATTTTGTTCTTAACGATTAGTGAAAATACGTTAGCATCAACGAAAGTAATAATGTAATTTTTACAAACGTATTTTTGTTGAGTACAAAATATTGTGACGAAGTTTATAATTAAACAAGAGTGCCAAACTGTCACAAGATACGCCCGTTTGAAGGTTTTGGACATCATCTAGACACAACTTCTAACCAAATTTGGTGAGGATTAGAGGAAAACTATTTCAATTAGAGAGCGGCCACCATGCTAAATGCTTGAAATGCACTAAGTGACCTCAGGATCTAGTTTTTTACACTGCATGACCCGTATTTGACCTTGACCTAAATACCATGTACACACAACTTGTGACCAAATTTGGTTAAACTCGGATGATAACTACTTCAATTAGAAAGCGGACACCATGCTAAATCCTTGAAATGCACTTAGTTACCGCGTGACCTAGTTTTTGACCCGGAATGACCCATATTCGAACTTGACCTAGATATTGTCTAGATACAACTCCTTGTTCTCTTAATTTTCGACGTATACCTTAAATACTACTTTTCATTGTTTAATGAATAGGTCGTTTTTTTGTTAGTTGATCAAAAAAGAATTCCTTTATACACGAACTGTTCAAAATAGAACTGGAAGATGGTGATGAACATATATATCTTGTTTCAGATTTTTACCTCATCCAAGAAGAAAATAAAAACTAAACGAAAATAAACATAGTTATTTGTAACTATACGAAAACGTTTGTGAGTAGAGCAGTAGACAGTAGAGGTTCATATTTACAAGATAGTAACGAGAAATTCGAATGAAGAGATGTATAGACTTAAGTAAACAATATCCGATGTGATAAATGCAGCATCATGCTTGTCTTAGATATACACATTTTGAAAGTTGAACATGACATCAATCTTTGTGTAAACTGTTTTTCTTAGGTAAAACAACAATGAAAGTTTCAAAGAAAACCATCTCTGTTCTTCTTTAGTGTGCAACATTTGGAATGGTGAATAAATTTGTAACAAGGAGAAATAGCGATATTATGTCGTGTTACTCTGCTTTTATACTGAATTGTAGAGGACTATTATGTGTGGCGTAACCGGGAAAGATCACCAATAATTTTGATATTTGTTATTTGATTATTAAAAATAATATGTTTTGCATATTGCATTTAACAATTATAGCTTATTTTGAGATTATGCTTTCAAAATCTAAGGACTCTCGGCAAGCATGGTCGTTAAAAAATGTCTAAGACTCGTTGGACAAATGCAAGTAAATAATTACACAAACATAGAATTCTCTATACAATGTATCTTTTATGATGTTGTCTTTTTATTCTATCACTTGAATGTAATAACGAATTATTTTAAGTCTTCGTTATCCCTTTTTTACCCACCCCAACACAAAAATTCATGAATACATGAATACATGAATACATGAATACATGAATACATGAATACATGAATAAATAAATACATAAATACATAAATACATGATACATAAATGCGCGTAGTATATCCGTGGAATAATCGTAGCTAATACGTAGCGTAACCGTACCGCTCCGTAGTTCTTCGTATCAATCCGTAGAAGTCCTTGAAAATCTTTGGGCCTACGAAAAGGTACGGACGATGTTACGAACTAGTACGGATCACTACGTTTTAGTACGGACTGCTACGGATACGCTACCGTCGATAAATTCGTAGCAATTTTTTGAACATGTTCAAAATTTGTCAAGAGTCGCTACGGAAATCCAAAAACTACTACGACTGATTACGGATCAAGTACGGAGAGACACGGTTCAGTAAGGATAGCTATGAACTCTGCCGAAAAGTATTCGTAGCTCGTTCGTAGCTCTGATCCGTGACAGTGTGACCGAGGCATAAGCGCGTGTAAATGTTTCGCAGTTTAAACCGAGCGTTTATAGCACGCGGAACTGATCTTTGTTGAAAAATATTATGAATTATTATTTAACATTGTATAATCTATGTGACATTGAGAAGCGACAGAGAACATTATGAAAGTTTGCTTAAAGACTAACATACACAGAATGGGGATTATCAAAGGTATGTTTAAATTGAGTACCTAGAAATAATATATACTAAGCAAATAGTATAATGTATTTTCATGCATATCTTTTTAAATTCCATAAATCATTATTTAATTCGACGAATACATAAGCTATGCAATACATTGCCAAAACGTTTATTATCCAAAATATTATTATACAAATTGTATTTATTTCATTTGATTTTATGTGTCCTTTTAATAATGTAAATAGTTTTATTTCATATATGTATGGTTGTGTAAATCTTATTATATATATATGCATGAGCTTTCGTTATACAACAATAACACAGAATTTACAGCTGTAGAAAATGAATTTTAGCCCATATGTAACTGGAAAGCATTAATGAAAGGTCAGTTATAATTTCACAATGATTTCAAACGACAGTTTAGACCGAGGTGCAATAGTTGTCATTCGGAACTCTCCAGTCTGGGTTTTTCCGATATTTAAGCACGCGCGGTTTGAACAAACAAAAGCTGACTAGCATATTTTAAAAGAGAGTGAATCAATAATTTCTCTTATAGCTGAATACACACCGTATTTCGCGACACGTCCTATGGCAGAGTGTGCCGTCGATGACAGATAGTTTGACTCGACCGCGAATCCACGAGGGATAAATGCGGTAGTATATAACACGAAATACAGTCATTTACTTTCAAACTTTAAGATATTTTGAACAAAAATCAGTCATTGTCAATGATGTTTCGAAAACTGTCACTTTTAACTCGTTCGCATTTCCTTAAAAACTTGAACAACGAGTACAAAACAACCTGGTGGCGTCTGCAGTCAATGGATAATATGTTCATAGCAATGATTTTGTCCTTACTTGCCTGATATATTTATACCGAACGAATGTATAACCTACCTGTTGTTCGAGGTCGAGTCAAACTATCTGTCATCGACGGCACACTCTGCCATCGACGTGACGCGTAATACGGTGTGGAATAGTAAACACCACTTTTTCTGCTCAAACGTTCGTTATAGTTGATAAAAATACCATGATTTAATCATTTTTCTTTAGATGAACTAATCTCGATCTTGTTTAAATTGTAAGAATACTATGTATAACGATATAATGCTGCATGTACATGTAAACAGCTTCGGTCACGTAACTATGTCATTGCATATACTGTGTGTAGGCCTGGGCATACAGTTTTAATGGGAGTTTGTCAACGAAACTATCAAGACATTGACTCCATCGTGTATATATATATATATATATATATATATATATATATATATATATATATATATATATATATATATATATATATATATATATATATTATTCAAATATATATAAAATCATACAGACAAGTACTAAACAACAAAAACCTTACTCCTTACTATCCTCAGTCCATTCGTAGTACTAGAACTAATATATCTTTCCATATTAGTTGGATATGTATATGTCTATTGGTATAGCTCTATTGTGATGTTTTTCTTTAATCTTATCTGAAAAGTAAAGAAAATTATTCGCTAAAGACTAAGACCTTAAGATTAGAAGGCACATCACTAACGAGCTTTATCATACATTACTTTTATTTGCTATATCTATAAAGCATGCCGAAAAAACAAGAACATGAATCATGTTTTTCAGAAGACATATTGCATATGTCAAGCCGTTTGTATAGGTTCCTTCATTACTAACAGTTGACAAAGTCTGTTTTTTATGTCTTATTAGGATGTCAGCTTCTGGACCCCTTCGTATAGGCGACTTTACATTTGAACGGTGTTTTTAGACTTTAATCATGTATTAAACGTCTGACATACATGTATATCAGTGTTAGATTTGTTATATGTAATTAAACTAACAGAAACACGACTGTCGTTTAAATAATTATTATGTACTACTGAATGGGAAGCAACTCGGATATTGACGTTACTGATCATTACTGTACTAATGACAATGTTTGTAACTCCCGCGCGCGCTCAGAAATCAGAAAAACCCACAGCGCGCGAGTTCCGAATTAAATCTTTTAAAAACTGTAACCATAAAAGATACCTGAAGAAATATTCACAGAAATTTTCGGAAGGATTTGAAGAAAGACGATAACAATTACATGTGTCACAGAACTTGTTTCCTGCTATCGTACAGGAAAAAGTGCACGTGCAATGCTAACAGCGGTATATGATGGTCATTCCTATTTAAATTATTAAAAGGAATTTAAATACAAAATTGAGAACAAAAAGAAGGATTGATTTAAAAAGAGACATAATATTGTAGCATGAGACTCATAGCATACTTAAATTATCAAACGTAACGGGTTATGATCTTTTAACACATATTAAAACAAATGGTAACGACAAGAGCGGAGTCTCGCATGCCTTTGCTTTCGTAAAGGTTATTTACCCATTAATTATTATTTTCGTAACACCGGGTGATTTAACACCGAGCATTCCGATTCAGATATTTCGACACCTTTTTTAATCATATTTATATGAATCTATAAACTAAGTACTTTACACCAGATTGTTGATTGATTCAAAGTTACCAACTACATATTTGCCTAGAAAAGCATTTTCGCAAAATGGGAATGAGTCATGTCGCAGTATTTATATGTGGATATGCGACCTGCAAATACTCGTTCTTGATACTTACTGTCACGAACCATACTGTAAATGCGTACAATAGAAAAAAGATGTCCTGATATAGATTATTGAGGAAACATGCTGCATTTGCAGCTACATGATACGAAACATTCAGTTGTGTTTACAGTCTCGTAACCACAATATAAATGTCCATAGATTCCTCATTTATGCCTCTCCTTCATGAAAACTCTTACCACTTCACCTTCACCATAAGCTTAACACAAATAATTTGTTGAAATCAATAATATAGTGAAAATACTATTATATAAATTTACCAAACACAAAGCGTGTCATTTAACATTTCTTTGACATCTTAATATCCGAATTCATAAACAGTGTTACATGTATATTAAAATTTAAATAAATAAATGCATTAGGAGGTGGAATTTAACACACGATACATTTAAATATCACAACAAATACGGAGTGTTGATCTTTATGTTAGCTTTATGTTAGCTGTCCATACAAGGTTTTCGCACACCAGGGCTACGAAGTGAAATTAAAATCACTTTAAGTTGTTAAATTGAACTTCAAGCAATCAATAAGAAAAACAATATCAAATGACATAATAAAGTATAGTTTTTTTGGAATAGTTAACAAGATATATTAAATGAAAATGGTCATTGACTTGAGCGTATATTACACTTGTTTATATGCAACTTCTATAAAAAATTGTGTTTTATGATTTTTGTATATGATATTGTTTCTATGTAAAACCTGATTTACATAGACCTTCGATTCAGCTGAAAACGTTGAATGTGAACAAACCCTCAGTTTTCTGTACTTTTCCTGAAATATTACATACTTTAAAATATTTCAGTCATCATCTTTGTACTTCTTGCCTGCTATGATGTAATGGCAATAACATCATACAACGTCACTGCATGTCATAATTTGAGAAACGATTGTGGAATGCTAAAGCTAGACGAGTGTGCAGACAATGAAATCATGTATTTATCAGAGATGACATATGGCTTGAAGAATCAGTCATTTATTGCATCATGCAGTCAAACAGAAGAAAGCTGTTTCAGGTAAGTATAGGGTATATTACATTCAATAACAAATTACATCAATCGACATCAATTATATATATAGCAACTCCAAACTTAAAAATTAAATCATGTTTTCAGAATTTACTGAAACATTGAGGTTCTCTTGGTTATAAACTATGAAACACGTAGTGAAACAACATACCTGCTAGTGCAGCCATACTAAAAATGATAGAGTATTTTTTGAAATGACATGCAATGTTTAAATTACACACTTTTAGGGAAAGACCAATTTGCACGACTTTTTGATCCAGGTAGTGGGAAGTGAATTTCGCATGAACTTCAATAGCCCACTTCAAAGCAACTGTACAGTAAACAATTATTTTAATACAAACACTGTTCATTTAGAGATGACGTCGGATGCTGCCATCACTCAGCAAGTGACTGCTTAAGCAATTACACCGCCTACCATGCATATGAGATTAAAAGGCAGTGCTCAGGAAATTCAAAGTGTCAATTACGAGCAGCAGGAAACTTAGTTTCCTGCTCTGCTACGTCTCGTCGTTTGTCTACGTACTCAACAATCTGGTACTCTTGTATTAAAGGTAAGCTATTCTCTAAAAACGTGTTTAATACTGCGTCTTATTATATTTACTTGAAAACAGCTTTATATTTCAATAAAGATTATGTATAATATCGTTTGTACCTCACACGATTAAAATTATATATCATGTGAAACGATTACTATTTTTCATAGACTCTAAGTAGATTAATTTCATTGGTTCGGAAATAAGACAGCGTAATACAACGTCTTACAAAGCCAGTAAAAAATCAACTTTCAGATGTGATAAACTTTTGCGAAGGCATCTACAACATCACGAAATCGGCTCACATAATTTTTGACAAGAAAACTCAAAGCCCGTTATGCGGGCGTTCGAATTGTTCATGTGTTCTGTCATCTACTGAGAACTTGGAGATTACGTATATCGACATAAGGATGGCAAAGAGACACACTGACATAGAATTCTCAGACTGCTCTTCAGCAGTGTTGGTCAGCGAGCCAAATGTATATCAGAATAAACAATGTAACACATCGCTAGAGGAAGATGCACACTTTGAATATATGTTTAAAAATAAAACTTCCGTTTCCACGTTGAGTATAGAATTAAGGGACCTTTACGCGAATGACCCAGGCGATTCACCGGAATTTGTTTGGATTTTGGTAGAAGGTAAATTCCTACATATTCTTGTCAAAGACACTCCATATTAATAATTATTGTTGTCAAAAGTAACAGAAGCAGCTAAACACTTTTATAAAAATAAAAAAATAAATGTGCTTATGACGACATCAAACGGCATGTTACTTCCAACAAACATGCATAATAAAAGCAATACTATTGCATCATTTGTTTACAAAAAGGGCCGTAAAGAAATGATGAACGAACACATAAGGTTACAGTTTTGTAATACATTAGGCTTGATACACATAAAGCAGTATCGGTCAGCATCGCAGTATTTTTATTGTTAGTCTCATCTGATAGAGTACACAACGATGGGGCAGTATGTCCTACGGTGTATGATTTTCGTATGCCGATTGCATAATGTTAAATGGTAATTATACATTTGTTTTTGATTGACAAGAACTCTGTGAATGCACGAATGAAACAGAAAATTAATTGCGTTAAGCATGATAATGGAATTTATTGAACACTTATATTTTAGCCGATAAAAACGCAGACATCACCGTTAGGTGTGTGAGCCCTACACCTACAACATGTCAAAATGGTACAACAGGCAGTACAACCATCTCCGACAGTAGAACAACAAGTACAAGCACATCTGAAAGGACGTCAAAATCTACCCCAATGAGTTCAACAACGATTGATACAACATCAACCACGGAAATAATCACAGCCAAGTCGGGTTAGTTTCATTGCAAGTGTTTTTTCCATCCCTTTTTGATAAAATATAATATATAACCAAAGAGTTTTACGATATTATTTTTCAGAATTAATGAACTCATCCTTTTTTAGATGCTTCATCCGGAGTTGCAGTTATATCTGGAGTAACTGCTTCGGTGGGCCTTTTGCTGATAATTACCGTGTTGGCAGTCTGTTTTAACATAATAAAAAGGTATTGTAAGCACCGTATTACATTAAAGCAGTAATCTGAAAATCCCGCATCAGTGTTTTAAAATATGGATACACACTTCATGTATTGTGATAATCCCTTGGGTAATATAATTTGTAACAAGGTATTCATCAAGCTATTATCGAAAAGGATTACTTAGCAATAATAACAAGGTTCGTTATAAAAACAAAGTCTACAGATATGTCTTGATATTCCCGGTTTTATTTTATTAACACATCAAACTTAATTTATTAAGAATAACCATATTACAAGGGATTGCACTTGTAAAATTTACATGTTTGCTGGTTTTACAGCGTTATTCATATTATTATTAAACAACTGTTATTTGGTACGAATTAAACAATAATCTCATTTAATTATTATAGAATGACGTAAAAGTGTTTGAGATATTGTTGTTTTCGGTAAAATAAACGATGGTTAAACTGCTGATGCGAAGGAAGTTATCTACCAATTCATGATTCCAATTCATAAAATACTTGATATAGCAAACGCAGAGGGTTAGAATATCTATCAGGAATAAAATATGTTTTGATCAACTGCTGGTATAACAAAATGCCAATGATACACATAATATGATTAAAATTTGGACCGACCCTTCGAACGGTCATGAAACTCATACGGGCTTAAAATCAGTGTCAGGACTAGCTGAACCTTACACTTTCCCCTGAATTAAGAACAAATCAAACGCAGATCTTAAACGATCGCAAGCGAATATACCAATGAAGACATGAAATGAAACATTAATTCCGAAATGTTATGCGTTATTTGAATACTACTAATATACATGAACAAGTTGTGAACGTATTGAATATATAAACCTATACATCCATATATGTCCATATATTCACATACGAAAATACCTCTCCCGAAAACAATTGCTGAAGACTGAAATATAACGCTTTGAAAGACTGATACGGTACTACATCGCCCGGAACTTTAAGAACGATTTTACTCGGACCGATTACTTATTTTACGAACAGTTATTACATGTTTTTGTTTGAAAATGTGATTTACTTTATTTTACGCATATTTACAGCTAAGACTCCCTTTTCAACTTTGTTCACGAGAACTTTATGCATTGCTTATTTGTTTTTGTTATATAAATATCAGCTATAATTGTTCTGTAAGAAACCTTCAAGAAATACTAATGAACGCCATGGATGTGTTTCTCTGTTCATGTTTGTATCTGACGTAAATATTGTATACCGTTTATCACTTATTGTTTAATCCACGGAAAAAATAATAATTGATTCATTATTTAATTCATAAAATATATTGTTTACAGACGAAGAAATCGTCAATCCGAAACCCAACCCAAGATTTCAATTAACAGTGCGGCGGAAGAGCATGATTTCGATAGGCTGGCAGAACACGATTACGATAACGCGCCAGATGTGCGTGTAATCCGTTTAGGTGATGGGTATATAGATTTCGCAGTGAGAGGACATCCGGGTTCTCAAAACACGGCTATAGCGTGGCCTTTAAATAATGTTAAACAGCGACCTATCCTACCAAAAAGACCACAACTGTCAGAGCAAAATTCGCGACACAATTTACCAGAACCCAGGCCATGCCGTAATGTCCATCATCTTCGAGCTACAAAAAACGATTATGATGGACACCAGCTGCAGCAAAGAGGTTCGCAGTCGCAAGTCAGAAATCAAGAAGTTTTCGACTACATATAACCAATATCAGGGATATAGCCCCTGTCAGCGAACGATCGTCGCAGAATAATTGATCAAACTGGACACGGAAATAGTTCGGACATGTCTTCGGCCCAATCCAATGAAAAGGACTCGATAGACGGGTCAAGCAAATTGCTAGCGCGTAAGAAATTTAAGATAGATGGGCAGGATGCCCATAGCATTGTCATAGACATGCGTTTGGTCATGAATAAGTAAATTAAAGGGGTGTAAAGAAAGATCTAAAAACTATTTTAAACCTATCAATAGTAAAGTCTTATTTGGGTAATAATGTGATCTATAATTATGCGTTTTAAAGAATATTTCGGAACTGTTTTGTCTCAGTAAATTTATTTCGAAGGAAAGAAGATTAACATTTTAAAAAGATTTTGTGTATGTTCGTTATACTATTTTCCTTTGAAAGTATGTCATAATAATACAATGCAACGTTACAATTATTTGGATGTCGTATTTAATACGAGCGAAATATTAAAGGGGCCTTTTCACAGATTTTGACATGACTGTATTGAAGTTTCTTCTCTGTGTTTGTTTGTTATTAGCGTCAACAACTATGGTATTTATATAAACTGTGAATATATGCCGAATATGTTCATATAAGTACGCGGATATGTGGTATTGTGTAAACTAAAACTTAAACATACATGTATTACTGAACTTATTAAATGTCTGTATCGCTTTTATCGGTCGAATGCAATTTAAAGATACAGTATGTCTTCAAATGTATTCGTAATGTTTGCTTTCATTTAATGTGGATTAATGAAGTTTGCAAAACAGTTGGAATCTATGATATAAATGTTGCTGTTTTAACTAAACATCGAATTTTAAGAAATTGCAAATTAAATCGAAGCAAAAAGGTTAAGCATAAATTTTATTTAATTGAGTACCTAGAATTTGAGAAGTTTATTTTCAGAAAAATTAAAAAAAATCTATGAATGGGAAAAAAGCAGCAATATGTTTCCTAACCTCTTACACTTTATCGTCGCTGTTCTTCGAAAACCGCGTAAGTAAGTTTTTACAATTTTTCAATAGGCAAAAAAAAAAATAAAAAAAATAAAATAATTTAGATAGTCTAAAAAAGGAACCAAATATTAAAGAGAAAACTGCGTAAGTCCATTTTTAAAATTAAAATGACAACTACAGGCTCTTTTATTTTCATAAATAAAAAGTATGCCCATTTTAATTAAGACTATCTAAATTAATATATTTTAAAACTTTAAAAAAATATTTAAAAAATGTTTTTGTGAAAAGTTGGAAAAATTGACTTACGCAGTTAATGCAAAAACAATTAGTGCACCAATGAGTGTTCAGGATTTCCTTTCGTGCTCATAACTATGCCTTCCATTTGGATATGAAATCCAGTATTTTCGCAGAAAATGACCAGTGAACCCGCGGTTCTTATAAAAACAAATAACATTTTGCGCCAAATTTGACTTACGCGGTTTTCGTAGAACAGCGACGTTATAATCTTTGTTTTATTTATTTCAATGTTGTGGTCATGGTTTTCCGAAATGCTGTAGGCATTTCTGACTTATCTAATAAGCAATACGAATGCTAACAAGATTTTTTCTTCTACATTGTTTCTGGAGAGTCATAATTTATATTGTCCACAGTAAGTCTTTTAAATGACAAATAGAAAGCTATTGAAAATAAATTGTTGCGTCATGGACATTGAAAACTGTTAGTTAATATATTTCCGCTTCCTCACTTTTTTAACTGAAATGTGTATGCCAAGAGCAATTGTAAACTATTCGTTCATTAAATCGCCGCTGAGAACGTCAAAGTTAAATGTACTTGTTTTAAAGAATAACATATGATCCTAATGATTATTGCTTAAACATTATAGTTTGAAAAGTAAACATATTCCCAATCAGGACATTTACTTTGTTTAAGGTTTGTCTTTTAAATAATGTGTACGGCAATGTTGTTTTGTCCTCTTAAATAAGTAAGGCAGCAAACAGTAATTTGCATAACTGTGTGGTCTTAGCGCTTGTAAAACAGTTAATCCCAAAGAAAGTTAGAGTATTTATTGACTACTGGTTATACGACTAATGAACTAAAAATATCAGAACAAACAAAGTATTCTATTTATATGCATGCAGCAATATACATGAACGTGCAAAGATACAATTTGCTTTACAATAAATAAGTAATAATGTGTAATATAATTGAAAGACAAACATATTTTTCGTTTGAATTGTGTTACAGTTTATATATCCCTCGTAAATTAAATTCAGAGTATGGTGTACATTTTTGTAACTAAATGTATACATTTTTACGTTTTGTTACTTGATTGCATTGTGCATTTGCCTTCTTAAGTACAAACCTTATATGATGTACATATTTGAAAACCATTTGAAATAATGCATATGTACCTACCATCGTTGTGTGATGTGTGTATTAGCACAGACTTTGAAAGTCTTACAATGATTGTTGGTGTAAGCGAAATAATTGTAATGTGAATTTTAAGTCAGAATATTCTTATTGCAAACAAAAGATGACATTGTATGCACAACAATAACAACTGTTCATATCATTTATTGACAGTTGACTCTGTGTAAAAAAAACACATACAATGTTAATCTTTGATTTGTTCGTACCACAAACGCATACACTAAACATAACATGTTCCTGAATATACTATCTGCTTTGAATACGATTAAAGAAGAACCGATACAAAAATTTCACAGGACGGTACAAATGATCGAGTGCATATTTTTCGACCTCCCTTCCTGTGAACATCAGTTATTGGCCTGGTGCGGATATATACCTTCCATATATAGATATACAGACAAAAGTAAGGTGCACGCATTTTAATTGTTAATTTTGAATTTGACTCAGGGGGCGACATATTTTATCCCGCAACACATAGGCCTGATACAACGAGTGAACAGTGCAGACGATAAAAAAGAACACGTGTTTTCATTATGACTTGCAAAATGTACATCGTCGATAAAACGAAACAAAAATAGATACAAATAAAACGGGGTTATAACAAATCTGTGAATAGGAAAAGGTTTACAAATCCTTATCAATATTGAAATAAACAGGACAGTAACATATTCGCGCACTCTTCTTCTCTGTTTACATTCATAAAAGTATCAATGTTGTATGATGGTTTATTAAATGGTATCATCAAATTTAAGGAACGGACAAGTTCCCTTAATATGCACATATGTTTTAAACATGTTTAAGTCAGGATGCTTGTATTTGCTTCTAGTAAATGCAAAAGCATTAACATAATTCAATCATGAAGGCTGACACTGTATTTTCTTGTTGTCACAATCTAATGATTGGCAGTTTTCGCTGAACTGTGATTGCTGTTATATCGTATTGCGTTAACCGACTTTGGTGTTGGCTAAATGTGCTCATTCAATTGAAAATGTGCTCTATTTCCTCTTTGCACATTTCAAGTTCAGTGGGTTAAGCCTTATCTACATTACGCTAGAGGCAATGCTTAATCGGGAAGTAAATAGAGGATATTTGTTCATGTCAGTGGAAGATCGTTTGTTATTTCCCAAGTGATCATAGAAACTATATTTTACGAGTGGCGCAGCCACGAGTGAAAATATGATTTTTCTATGATCACGAGAGTTCTGTTTTCTTTATGCCCCTTTGTCAAGAAAATAATTAATAGCTGTTTCCCTTTCGCTGAAAAAATACCCTGTCTCCCGTGGCGTGCCTCAATACATTTCAAAAACACAAAATGACGTAATAAGTGTGACGAAATGAGGTCATTATACGAGCTAAATTATCCAGTTTAACTCTTTTAAAATGTAAATAAACGGTGAAAAGCATAAAATAAAATAAAAATCTGGAATCCATGAAATGTCGATTTTAATTCACTCGTGATCATAGAAAATGTATATATAATTATTTATTATAAACTGAAAATAGAAAAAGGAGTTCCGAAAATTTGTTATTTTCACTGCTGTTATTTCACTGCAGAAATGTCATATGTTATCATATGGTATAAAAGATATAGTTTTGCTGTGATTTATCTGATCACAACTTTTTTAACATTGGCATTTGTTGTTTTGAGTTTTCTGTCAGGGTGTCGTGTTTGCAACTGCCGCACGTGTATATATATATATATATATATATATATATATATATATATGTATATATATATATATATATATATATATATATATATATATATATATTATGTATAACTAACATATTTTATTTGGAAATTACTAGTGAAAAAGTTGTATATAACATGAGTATTTAGGACAAGAACATCGAGTTGTTAATTCACGTCCTTTTATTTTTATGTTCAATAATACATTTACACAATCTGAATTGTTTGTGATTATCTCAAGTTCGTGTTTATACATGTGTATCATATGTCATCGGCAGCAACCATACTCTTCTGGTGGCCAAGGTGACTTTAAAGCTCAGGAAAGCCAAGACGGGAGACATCAATAACCAACGCTACGATGTGGTCAAGTTGAAAGACACAAAAGTAAAGAAGAGTTTAGGTTAACCCTCAGGAATAGATTTAGTATTTTGGAAGATGAGGCAGCACTGACCATCGAAGGCTTCAAAAGAGTAATGAAAGAGACAGGAGAGGAAGTTCTAGGCTTCAGAAAGAGCAAGAAGACAGAATGAATCTCAGAAGAAACATGGTCTCATATTGAAAAAATAAGACAGATCAAAACGGAACCGTTGGACACCAAATCCCTAAGACTTCAGGAAAGAATTTCAAAGGAATATAGTAAGAAAGACAAGGTGGTGAAGACAGCTGTCTTCAGAGACAAGAGGAGGTACATAAAGAGGCTGACAGAGGAGGCGGAGACAGCAGCCGAGCACAATGACATGAAGACAGTGTACCAGAACACCAGGAAGCTGAAGGGCGACTACGGCCAGCACATTGACCTTCCTGTGAGAGTTAAAGATGGAACTCATGTCATTGTGGAAGAGGAGAAGCTAAAGAGATGGGAGCAACACTTCGAGTCTATCCTTAACCGCCCAAACCCACCAACCGTAGCCGACATTCCTGAAGCTGAAGAGGACCTTGACATCAACCTCGGCAACATCACTGTAACGGAAGTCAATGAAGCCATCCATAAGCTGAAGAATGGGAAGGCGCCTGGCGACGATGGAGTGTGCCCGAAGATGCTTAAAGCAGAAGACACAGTGACACCGCAGCTTCTTTGCCATATTCTTCAAAACATTTGGGACAGTGAAGAAGCGCCAAGCGAATGGAAGACCGGCACCATCGTCAAACTGTCCAAGAAAGGAGACCTGGGGAACTGTAACAACTGGCGAGGCATCACTTTACTATCTCTCACCAGTAAGATATTTAGCCGCATCATCCTCAAACGCATCTCAACAGCAGTTGACGGTATCCTTCGCCAGGAATTGGCAGGCTCGGGAAAGGCAAGTCCTGCATCGACCACATCTTTGTCCTGAGGCAGATCATTGAACAGTCCCATGAATGGAATGAATCCCTCTACGTGGTTTTTGTGGACTTAGTGAAGGCCTTCGACAGCCTACACCGAGACTCCCTCTGGAAGATTCTGCGACATTATGACATCCCTCAGAAACTTGTCAACGCCATCAGGTCCCTGTACGATAACTTTGAGTGCAGAGTCGTCCACAAAAACCAGCTCACTGAACCATTCAAGGTGGAAACTGGAGTGAAGCAAGTATGTATCCTCTCGCCGCTCCTCTTTTCAATGGCAATTGACTGGATCATGCGCCGCACCAAAGAGAGAAGGAGGCAAGGAATACAGTGGACGCTGACGTCGCTGCTAGATGACCTGGACTACGCCGACGATATCGGTCTACTTGCTTGCAGGAACCCGGACATCCAGCAGAAGACTCAACAGTTGGCACTGTCAGCAAGCACCATAGGTCTCAGGGTCAACATTGGAAAGACTCAGGTCATGAGGAAGAACACCAGAGTGGGCGACCCACTCACAATCTATGACCAGCCTCTGCAAGATGTGGACGAGTGCATTTACCTGTGCAGCAAGGTCATAACAGATGGAGACTGTGCAAGGGAGATCAACACAAGAATCAGCAAAGCCAACCAAGCCTTCGCAATGCTGAAGCCCATCTGGAAGACCAAAAGTCTTAGCATGCACACCAAGCTCCGCATCTTCAACAGCAACGTGCTGAGCGTCCTTCTATATGGGTCTGAGTGCTGGAAGACCACTGCTACCATCGAGCGCAAACTGAAAGTGTTCCAGTACAAGTGCCTACGACGGATCATGAAAGTCTTCTGGCCAAACATGATCACGAACATGGAACTGCGTAGAAGAGCTGGCGCAAACAGCATCGCTGAGACCATCGCTTTGAGGAGATGGAGATTGCTAGGCCACGTCTGCAGAATGCCACCCGACTCGCTACCCAGGGTGGCACTGAGATGGACTCCACAGGGGAAAAGAAAAAGTGGACGACCGAAAAAGACGTGGTGCCGAACCGTGGAGCGAGAACTCAAGAACAGAGGCCTTACTCTGCAGACAGCACCCGCAAGAGAAGCTGACAGACCAAAGTGGCGCTCCCTTGCCGTCGCCTCAAGCACCAGACGGCGCAGAGTGGATTGAATGAATGAATGAATCATATGTCAATTTATTTGTCATTCTGTATTTTTTGACATCGGCAACGTACCAATACATAGTAATGTAATGTGTATACGCATAGTAACAAATGCAACGTTTTTGTAAAAATAATTGGGATTCATAAGTCTTTAAAATATCTTAAGCACGATAAACACACACAACGCAGTCGTCTTATACGAATTGCATCATGGGCTTTAAAAATATTCACTTTCTTGAGTAGGGCTTGCAATTACTTGAATTTGAAGATTTACACAATGACGTAATATTTGAACAAACATGTTGTCTCTCAATAAGCAACTGTCTGGTGAAAACTCATGTTACATCTCAGTACCAAAAAATATTCCCTTGGTCTTGTTGTGTCTTGTCGTTGAGTTGCATCTCGTCCGAATCTCGACCTCGCTTTTGTATGGACAACAGTGCTTGTTTTGTTTAAATATTGGTTATCTACATGCAGTAATTACTGTTTCATTCATTCTAATGATATTGCATTTTGAATTCCGGGCGACATTAATGAGGACTTGCTTGTTTTTAGTAAACGAATGTAATTCAAAACGCGATTGCAGACAGTAGATTATTGACGGAAGGTATCGTTATTATGTCTGCCTGGTCCATCTGTTTGGTATTCTAACTTATCATCGTGCAAAAGAAATAACACCAGGCCAATAACTGCATGAAAAATCGTTGGGCAGGGTAAACTTGACATCGCGTGACCCCTTTACAGGGATGCTGCATATACAATGTGATCTCATTTGGAAACGAAATGCAACATAACAATAATAAAATTGGTATTATCTCCATAAAATAGTATGATTTGGAATGATGATGCGCATGTTCACTCTAGGTAATGTAAACGTCAACTCCGATCAAATTCACAAATTCGTTAGTGTCTGACATATTCAGCAGAAATTACAATATTCAACGCGTTATATTTTTCTAAAAAGAATTAAACCAAAAAGAAATTGACAAGGATGTGAATGGTAAAAAACAAACAACAACAACAACATAATTATAATTAAAGCGCAACACTCTTTGACAAATTATTTGACATGCCTATAGAGATGATGGATATCAGGTTCAAACAAGTTCAAATCATTTATCTCAGAGATCCCGAGCTGTATAAAACTTTACCTCATATTATCATCTTCAAAGCACATTTTATGAAATAACACAAAATTACACAAAAAAAAACGAATTAAAACAAGTCAAGTTCGTAACATGCAAAAACTAGAAGATCAAGTACATGTTAGTGATTTCATGGGTAGACGATTCTTGATTTTACCATACACAATAAAAGATATATTTATGGTGAGCACTAGAACTTAATGTGAAGAATGGTATTTTCATGAAGTTCGAATGAGGTCTAAACAGAGCTTGAGGAGCAATATGTGTACTATATAGTTTATTCAATATATACAATAGACATACATTCCATGATTATACATGATCAAAACATAGTAACATATAATTATAAAGGCCTGACATGTGATCAGTATTTGAATTACATAAGTTGTTAAAATAGTATCAATACATGAAAAGGTTTAGGACAAATTTTGTTTGATTACAGCATTAAGAATCTATTTAACAGGTATTGCTATAAAAATAACATCAAAAACAACAAAGACGACTCAACAAGAGAGCGAGACGTCAAGGTTGAGTAATGAATTATATACAATTATCATAATAATATTTATACAGGTTTCTTTGATTAAATGCTTTATGTACATACATAGTTAAGTTTATGTGAGTACTTGTATTAGTTGATTGCATTACTTCAATAAATTTTATCATGTTTGGTCTTTTACAATAATATTTATTCATATACAATTTCCTAACATATTCATATAAGAAACCTTCTAATAAAAAATGATATTCGTCCTCAAGGACATTGCAATGTTGACCATATGTGTCATTATTCTTCATACTAGTGGAATTCAAATTTATTGTGTACAAAAAAAAAGTATATGAAAACGACCTTTTATATTTGGTAACTTTGTTTGCATGATTTACTATTCAAATAGACCTATAAATTCGTCTGTGGACGTATTTCCGTAAGTTCGGTATTTAATACAACCAATCCTTAACAACCACAGACATGTATATCAATCTCATGCGCGGACGTGCTTGTTTTGTTTTGGTTTATCGAATTTAAACAATGTTATAAATGCATTTTTACATTTCCAAAGTTATTTAAGTATGTAAACGAATGTATGCGAAAAAACAACAACAAACAGTTCAAATAGGTTTCGAACTAAAACCTACATAATCGCGACGTTCAATTAATGATCCCCGTGTTACGTTGCAGATGGTAGTAGTGCGCATACTTATAGGGATGGAATTTTCGGGTATATTTAGTTCATGTTGGTACAAACTGTAACATACAATATTAATGTAGACCCAGCTGTTAAGTTAAATGTAATCAACACGGGTTTGTTTGAAATATAACGGAAGTAACATAAATTATTAAAACACACACATACAAGCACAAACTGCATTGTCTTTTAATGAAGAACTCTGAAATGCATTTTAACGGTCTACTTACTGGACTAGGAATTTATGGTAGTTTTGTTACAAAATTTATCCCTTGCTAGCGCAGCTCAAGTATCGTTTAAAGCGTATTTCAGTTACACGCCTTTGAAGTTTAAATTATTACTCTTTTTGAATGGTTATTGGTTTACCGTGGTGTAACGTATCGTTACCACAAGCCCTTCCTCGTTGGATTTGCAAGGTACTTCCTCTTTGGTTTTTCAAAGGTGATTTACCCATTATTTCACAACACCTAGAAATTTGATCTCAGGGGGAGCATATATATATATGTAGTCTTTTTGTGTATACTTATGATATAAGTTATTCTAGCATACATAATTTGAATCAAGTTGGGCTTTACTTACTGTTATATCTAGACAATTAGACACTCGTTCCTGTTTGCATGTTTCACAATTCCAACAGGCGCAATAGTTAAAACCTTATTTTGCGTCAGTTAAAATTAAAGGACAATATATATTAAAAAAAGAGCATTTCAGTTAAGCTTGTTCTTTAGTTACGAGATCACACCTCATCCAAATTCGAGTGTCTATGACTTTAAAAATGTTTACTAATTTGTGGAACATAACCACTGTCTCGCATCACGATATTTCGAATGTGCCATTATATTATATATCGCCACTTAACGAGCTAAGGACTTTCTGGAATTTTGCGGTTCTGTCCCTTGAAAAAAGCTATAAGCAGCGACGATTCTACATATTTCATTTAACACTCGGATTAATGTTTTAGTGTTTATCAGACGCACACACACATTCCTATTCGTTATCTTCGTGGAGCATTCCGTGGCGATTCCGGATCATACAAAGTCCGTCCGAAGTTGTTTTAGGACGGTGTAACTATTTGTATTGCTGACATTTTGAGTCAATATAAAATGTTGCTTGAGCAAGTCACGAACGTCTGTTGCTGTTTATGTTGAGAATAATTTGTAATGTCAATTGCAGATTGATGCCACTTATTTTAAAATAATTCATCGACATGCATTTGTCTCAGCTGTGAACTTTGGGAAGTTTACAGGTTGGTTGGTTCTATTTGCATTAAAATATATATGACCAAGAGCCAATAATACCATATAACATTTTGTGGGCAGCTTTTTGTGTTTTACTAGTATCCGGTTTGAATGAGTTAGGTATTCTGTTCCTTATAACTCAAAATCTTGTATTCGCGCCTTAATATCAAAATGTAATATAAAAATGTCGTAAACAAAATGAGTGAGAAAGAGCCTCAAAAAGTGTGTGTTTTGCAAAGTCGATTTACTGTGAAATCGGACGGACCCGGCTAACTTAATTGTAGAACAGCTTCGTTCCGTTGCATTGTGTTTCGTTTTACGCTTTTAACTGTACATATTAAGGGAGGCTACTTCTTCAAGCATACCTAATGCACATTGCTAGTTTTACTCCCCGTTACTCCCCGTTAGCAATTTTAGTGGATAAGTCAATAAAAATCTGGAGCAGAAGCATGTTTTCTTCCTCCATATTATTAAACGTATCCAATTATTTAAAAAACGGTTTTCATATTGCAATCGGTGCTGTTATATGTATTCATTTTATCATGCATTACGCGGATGGCTTTGGCCGTCCGTACATCAAAGAATTTTGAATGTAAATTGTGTTTAACATTTAAAGTGAAAATGTATTCGGTATAAGTATACAAATCAACTGTATTTACACATAAGCATGTCATCAGTTTTGTTTTGATTTCTTACCGAAACAATGTGATTTAACACGGATTTAAACTTATTATTATTGTACAGAAAAAACTGGGGGAAGTACGAATAGGAGTTTAAAGTCACATAGCGAGGAATGCGATGAGATCGTCTTTGTTTCTGACATGTACCCAGTAAAAAAAACAACTAAGAGACCGTGTCTCACAAGCATACTCTAAGAATACACGTGTACATTTGTAATTGAGATAGAACGACCAACAACATAAACACATACCCAAATAAAGATGGCGATCAGACGTGTGAGCAGGCAGTTATTGTGCAATAACAGAAGCCAGGATCGCCAGGATCGTTAGCTAAATTATGACCAGACCCAGTAGATTTGTGGAATTGTCCATAATAATTACCGATATTAACGTCCTCAAATAAGTGATGTTACAGCGAAATCATATTGAAACATAAGAGCTTTCGACAGGTGTTTATTAACTATAAAAAACAAATATTTACTCACATACACAAAATCAACATTCAATTGACTTTTAACGATCAGTCTAAATTAACTCCATATTCCCTGTTTCAATTCATTTGAAAATAAACAAAGGGAACTTGAACGAGATTAAGGTACAGGATATATATGGGATCCTTATATAAAGTTATATATTAATTCACTTCCGGAAGACAAGTAAGCTTACTTAACCATGCACATTGAAAACTCCAGACCTTATCCACCGAAAAGAGAACCACCATAACTTCAACCTAGTCTTAAATAATCAATCCTCAAACAATGCTAATGTCATTCCCTACAGTGCTGAAACCAGTTGAAGTTAATGACGATATTAATTTAAGCAAAGCCGATTAAGTAGGTGGAGAATTCAGTTGTCATCATGCAAGTGAATCGAATAATTCCCCGACAACAAGAGATATTTGCCTATACATTCTGGTTCTTGTATTGAAGAAATTCAAGTACACGGGGTCATGCAGAATACCACTTTGCTGACTCAAATTAAACGGACGCGGCAGTTAAACCCATGGACGTTTGATGTTTAAGCAAAAAAAATATTCCACATATACGAATATAACATTAACGTGTGACAAGACTTTCAAAGGTACCTTGCATCGGTATCAAGGCAAAATGATTTTTATCCCATTTTCACCGCGACATTGACGGTATAACACGTTGTGGAATATACCTGCCTGTCTTCAACACTGTGGGATATACCTGTCACGTTCACGGGCTACTTTTTACTTTATCACTGAATGATTTTTCATAATTAATAAAGTCGAGAAAACTTTAGCTTCAAAATTATACGACGTTCAACCTTTAAATCTAGTCATATGACATACTTTTTCGCAATCCGTATAATGAATCAGCTGATTGATGGCGTCATAAAATGACAGTTTTTGCGTCATTTTCCCCCCAAAAATTGATGATTTATTATAAACGCGACTTATTTCACATGTACATGTACTGTATATCGACAAACGGTATTTGAATTGTCAATTAATCACATATTTCGTGTAATGTGCATTGTTTATAATCCATGCATATACTTTTGACATTTAAGAATGTACAACAAGCAAAACAAATATCGCACAATTGATAAATAATCTGCAATATTTGCTTTCCAATTTAATTCACGTTAATCATAGAGCTGTGTTAAGTATAAGATGGTAAAAATAGCACCACACTGGAATTCGGAACGTCCCATTTTGCACACGGGTATATCCACTGATTTATCTGTTGTGTAATGGAGTGTTTTCCATTCTTTGTGTATTTATATATTAAATTATTTTCTTGTACACAATAAGGGCATAGACAAATAACATTGTGCAAGTTTAAACATAATAATGTTGGTATTTTCAGGAATCTGAAAATGCATCCGAGTTTACCAACGGCTATTATTTGATAAACTGCTCCGGGTCATTTTAACAGCAGTAATATACATAGAGTACATGACGTAGCGTGTGACGAATCAGAAAGTGTATCGCGTTCATAAATTCATTTGAAAATAGTGATAGGATAGGCTAGGTTTATTAGCCAAAAAACCCAGTTAACCTCAAACTAATTCCTTCACAATTGGTATCTACAGTTTTCTATTCTAAAATGAAAGGAGAAGCTTAGAAAAAAGTCCTAAGCTGTATTTTGATGGGAAATGTGTTTTTTGGGGGAATCATGCCCTTTTCTTAATTTTCATCACACATTTTTGGAATTCATCTACTACGAAAGAATAAACATACATGTTCCATTTATTTCAATGTGAATTTATCATTTTATGGTGGAATATGATATATATGTAGCATTTTTCAAATTATCTATCTTGAATAAGTGAATTTTTTTTCAGATATTACATTTTTTAGTCATTTTGTAAGTAATTTGATGAAATAACATGTGATTAAGCTTGAACCCTTATTGTTTGAAATATACAATCTAATCTCATTATTGATTTGAATTTTAAAAAAAGGATGATACGTAACAATTAACACTACTAGTTGAGCAATTATGCTTTGCTTATGTCAAGTTACAAAACATTTGATGGTTTATGTTAAACACTTTACCAATTGCATTTACATTGAAAGATATCTGATTTTTTTAATTCTAGATATCCAGCTCTTCAATAATTGACTGTACGTTACTACAACTTGTTCCTTTGCATTCACCACAACACATCGTGCATTTTAAACCATGTTTCCGACAGCTACATCTTTTGGTATCACAACCGGTTTTACAGTTACATCGTATGACATTTAATAACCGCTCAGGCGCTGCTAACATATTACACTTTACAGGTGTCAACAAGTCATTCTCTTTTCTCCAGCCCCACTCTAATGGATTTACTTCACTACCGACCCAGGTTTGGACTTGTAAATATGTTCTAAAGCTATGAAACCTTGCTGCCGCCTTAGTTGGAGGAAGAATTTCAACTTGTACCGCATTGTTACTTGTGTTAACCTTTTGCACAAATTTTCTAAATCGAAGAGCGTCCAAATCCTCAATCTGATTTCCGTTGTAAACACATTTGAATGCGTTTTCTCCTGCTTCCTCAGTTGTAGAATGTGAAGAAGTGTTCATAAAAACTTTTGCTTGGTTTTTGAAGTTCGAATCATTCAAAGCTTTTTTCAGAACAACACCCTTTTCAATACCATATATACTCGATGTGGTGTCACAACCAGTAAATGCATGTATAAATGGTAAAATGTAACAAATATCAGACCCCAGCACTTTTTGTGTTTCAGTAATATCCCATATCTTCTTTCTTTTAACACTAGTATTTGTGTCCGACTTTAGGTATATTTATTTTCTGTTCAAATGAGCATGATGACAAAGCAACACAAGCAGGTTAGTGTCCTCTCTAACAACGACTACATTATCATCAGTTGAAATATCTACAGCAGTTTTAGCGATCAGAAGGTCGGCATCATTGCTGGCATTAAGTACATGACAACCTTTATCAGTTAGATGTGTACCTTATAATTCAATAAAGCATTGTCTGTTGTTTGGATTAAGGAGAATCTTTTCTTTTTTGGTTTTGAACGGTGAACTTTCATTAAATAAAATTCTAATGCCCATGGCTCCCTTTGATCGACGTTGATGTGTAACATCTTTTATTGAAGGTCCATTAATGTATCCGTCAAAAACGATATGTGGTTTTCCATATTTTTGTTCCACCAAATTTGTATATTGAGTACATATTTCGCCAAAACATGCACCATACGCCCAAGGAATACGATGAAGAAGTGAGCCACCATCAAGTACAAATTCAACATCTTCTGGAATTTTATCTACTCCACAAGCTCCCAAATCCCAAATTCCATTTGCAAGTAATGTCTTCTGTGCTTCCCGAAGGAGACCAGACAAATCAAATATTGAGGATGGATTGGCGCATAACTCATAGATAAAAAAGTGTTTCTGTGTCTTCGATAGTATAATCTGCTGCAGTGATCAGTCTTTGGAACAGGAGCTGTGGATCAACAGAAAGTTCATCACCGCCAACCCTCAAATTGTTCTTAGAACCAAGATTCACGACCTGATTGGTGTCTTAAAGCAATATGTCAATACATTTTTTTCTTCTATTTCTTTAATTATATTCTGTCCTATACTTTTAGCATCATCCATATTAACATTATTCTCAGCAAGGGCACCAGTTTCAATGTTTCTTAAGCATTGTTCATCAAGGAAGGGATTATGCTCTTGTAGAAAATCTTTGAAGGTGGCCCTGTCCTTATTGCCATGCTGAATTCTAGATTTAGAGCACTCTTTGTGTTGGGGACTTGTTTCATAGGTTTGACCGGAAAAGTCCTGCATTGCACTGTTCATTTCTGAACAGGCAGGCATAGAGAGCAGCCATTGTGCTCGTTGTACCACAGACATTCCTCTGCCACGTGTCATCCCCCCTACTGACTTAACACTTCTCATTAGAACTTGTTCTATTACTAGGTCTGTTGAAAGACCCGCCCAATAACGCTCGCTTCTTCGTATAACATGATTGCCTTTACGAAAGTGATGGTAAATGTCTGGGTTCGTTTCTTCCAAATTTAACATTTGTTGTAGAAATATGTAACCGGATTTGAGATAGAGGTTGTGTCCAGCGGAGGCAAAGTATGGAAGCATCCGAAGCAAAGCATTCAGGTGTCCTTTCCAATTTCCTAAGCGCTCAGCTGCTATGAATTGTTGAAGGATGTGAACCATTTCCATGTATTGTAGCCATAATTTTGCAGTTCTGGATTTGGCTACCTCTATTTTGGGTTTGTCATATTGATCCATCAAGTTGGCTATCATCAGGTTTTCATGCAGTGTCTCTGGTTTGGTTTCTTTTGTGAGAATTTTATCAATTAAGTCTTCAACAAAAATGTTATTGTTTGCATCAATATTAGGTTGTGTATCAGCAAATGATTGCTCAACTAGCAATGTTTCAAAGGAATCATTTACAAGTATATGTCCTCTGATCGCTCTGCTAATCGCTTTACCATTTAACATGTGACCTACTGCATTTGGAGCATACACAGTTGAAAGAAGTCATGTCAGTCCAGTATTTTCCATTAATTTAGCGATACAGCCTAGGAAACTCCTTTCTGTGTGAAATCCACTAAGTCTTACAATAACATCCTTTACATCACTTCCTTCAGGTTCGTTGATGACAATATGTAATGCCTTCCAGTATAGTGGTTGGTCAAAGGTTACCACTGGTGTTGTGTTCATCTTTCTTGACTGGCATGCTATGAAGTACATGGTTGAGAAGATACAAGACATGTCACTAGGATTTAGGTCTAACATTGGCATGAATACTACGCTCGATTTTCCAGGAAAGTTTCCTGTTTGTACTAACTGCATCGTTCCTGACCAACCTGGAAGTTCAGGTTTTAAAGGTCGAGCAAGTTTAATCAAAAAGTTCAATTCTTCAAGCTGGTCTTCAACATCGTCAATACTTGACAACTTTTGAAAAAACATCGATTCCATTTTGTTTGTTGATTGTTTGTAAAATTTAATATCAATTTTTCCAACAGCAATAATATCTTCACCTTTCGTATGTATGCGTGGAATGGTATGCCTTTGTTCCTTACCAGGTGTAATTGCAGCAATGATTTCCATGCCATGGGAAGTGTTAAGTCCATCAATAGTACCAGTGTTGTGGTCTACATTATCGCCAATAAATTGAACAAACTGTACGTTT
The DNA here is from genome assembly GCF_020536995.1 of Dreissena polymorpha. Classification (NCBI taxonomy): domain Eukaryota; kingdom Metazoa; phylum Mollusca; class Bivalvia; order Myida; family Dreissenidae; genus Dreissena; species Dreissena polymorpha. The sequence goes on from NC_068365.1 coordinate 60,737,553, forward strand.
GAACTTTCTATTTGCTTTCCTTGTGAAACAGCTGCACTTTGTTCAAAATGTTGGACTTCATGGTAGGAAGAGCAAAATCCTAGGCTGTTGAGGGTTTCTTTCAGAAACTTGGAACCACCGAAGTGATGGTGCATTTGAACACCTAACCCAATTTGTAGTGGTGCGATGACTTTTCTTGGTATTGCTGCCTGAATTATAGCTTGACCTATAGATGATTTTTTTTATTTGTACTGTCAATGAGCTGCTGCAAAAAGCACAGAAGACCTTCAGGTAAATATTCATAATTTGAATCAATACACATTATATCTGCTGAAGATGGATACTGTTCTTTTGTTATCTCTGTCATGTTTTTTATTTCATTCAAAATAAGTTTACCTGCAGTTTTAATAATAGCTCTCTTTTCACATTCCTTATCATTTGCATTACTTCTTTTGTAAAATAAATGCAATATAGAATGGGCAGTAGTTATATAAAGTATTTCATTATAACAGTGGACTATTTAATTTGATAAATACATTAACCTTGATAGCAATGTATTACTATATTAAATATTATTATATATTTAATGGACATTGTTGGAAACCATAATATAACTTTAAATCTGTTTTATACAATGTTGTCGGAATATGACATAACGAGTGTAATTGCTATTGCAAAATATATGCACGAAGCGTTTACTACTCGACAGAAGTTTCTGAGTGATTATTTTTATAAAAATGTTTCACGACGTTATAAGTACTCTTAGTATGAAAGATATAACTTCAATTATTTGTATGTCAAATTATTATATGATATATTATATACATTTTATGCCCATGTCTTTGAGTTTCAAGTTGTTCAGCGTGTTGATAATATATTATTAATAACATATCTCGGTTTTCAACAAATTTGATGATAATTGAATAATTCTATTTTGGGCCGGAGGCCTTGAATAACAATAAACCATGTGTTATGTTAGGTTATGTTATTATTCGTCATGATTTTAAGTTTTTTGCAGCTAATGAAAGTCCTTGACATCCCTTTTCTCCAAGTTTTGAAACTTGACGGTCATCTTGCAGATGACACACACCTTTTTAGTTATGTCTATACTAGTAACTTCCAGGCTGTAAATATTGAAAATATGTTTAAAGCTACATGCATTTTACACAAATAGTATATTACTATATATTATCAATTACTTTTTTTCCCCTCAAAAAAAGTTTATAAATGCAGCCAGCAGGGCTATGGAAATATATACAGCTATAATCCTAATATAAAGATAGACTTAGTCATTTACTGATTATTTGTAAATGATCTCACATATTACTAGTTCATCTTCTAAAACAATATATATTGTTAATTTATTAAACTACAACACAAAATTTGGTTACCTCATTTTTGTTATATACAGTTGTTTCCTCATATGCAGGGAAAGTACAGTTGTCTCATGACATCACACACAGGTAAATAATTGACGATAAAAGCAGACATGATTCTGAAAAAGAAGGGACAAGCATATTTGTATTAGTGTTGTTTGATTCTTTATCCAGACATTATTGTATTATAAGTTAAAGTATTAATGTTACAGTAACATTATTACATCTGTATATAATAATTAAAAAAAAAAAAACAGAAACTAGACCTTATCCAGTTTATCATATTTTATTTTTATTCATATAAAGTTTCTAACGTGTAGAGCTATGTCTAAATGGTTTAAAGATATATAAATATAAAGTTAAAATACCTTTATTTTATCAATACGAAGCTGAAAAACCAGCAAGCTCATAATAGCAGACGTGATTTTGATAAAAAAAACATCTCCCCCTGAAAAAGAATTAAAAACAAAACATTAGTTCTTTATTTAAATTTTCACTGTTTTTTAATTTTGATGGCCCTTTCACGCTTCCGTAGTTTAAAAAATGAATCGTGCGATATATTGTTGTTTGTCTATTTAATAATTTAAATATCAATCATATGTGCATATATTTTTGATGTTTTCATAATTTACGATGTAGATATCAAAACAAATATCATTTAAAGCCGAAAATTGAACCAATATATACTGTAAAGCGAAAACGAGTTTCCGTCGTCTGCAACGATTTTTATTTTCATTTTAAGAAACGGGTACAAATATTAAAATTGAATTTACATAAGACTAGCGTTATTTGTATGATATATTTTTGATTCTGAAACACATTACTTACCTAGAAAATGCTGCTTATAGCTGGAAATAGCCAAGAAAGTGATCTAAATAATGAACGCTGCTCAGAGCACATTGTTTACATATACACCGGTTCCGGTAAATACGGTTGTATGGTTTAGTAACGGTACCATCGCTAATTCTTAGAATTGACTTCACTTTAAACAGTGATATCTCGCAGACTGCACGGACATTTTTTTAGGACTTTTTTGGAGTTTGATATATTATTGATAAATCGTTTGTTAATAAAAACTATTGTGAAGGAATTTGTTTGAACCCAAATTCCTAATATACCTAGCCTATGCATGGGGGTCTTTATTTATCTATGCTAAAATAATTATTAAAGACCCTAGATGCAAAATCGCCAATTATTGAGTTAAATGGATTATTAGATGGATTTTAAAGGATTATTAAAGGTAAGATAGTAGTTCGAACGTGTTTTGGTTTTTGTTTGTACTTTTGTCGTTCCCAGTTTTCCGGGAAATGATTTTAACATGGGGGCCATTAATGCATTGGATCACACACGGCATACACATAACATTATATAAAAAAACACGTTCTGCGCGTCATTAAATTCGTCGTCCGAAGTCGGAAAACGTATTGCCCTGCATATTAAGTCAAATAAAGTGTCAGTCGCTGCAATTGTCTGTTTACTCGTCGATAGTGTACATGTAGAATCTATGTTGACATCGACAACATTTTGTCAGGAGCAATCGCCGCCATATTGGATTTTGATCATTTTCTTTCGAAAATAAAATGAATTATAGTTAAGTAAAATCTTCTTTTCGCGGTCGTAATGTGTTACAATTCGCATGCTGCGTAAAATTGAATCGAGGCATATGGTGATATTTTTACTAGTTTTACAGTTTGTGTGTGAATTTTTTTAAGACTATTTTGCGTACAAGAACAAATACATTTATATCACTACGCATGGTTACATTCGTTAAATTTTAAGCGATTTTTAAGAATGAATTAAACTTATTGTTAGGCTAAGGTTATTAGATCTAGTTATGTTAAATGTCACGTTGAAAAAAATCAAATGGGATAAATAGAATACTAGAATTAGCGTTGAATACAGAGAAGTTTATGTTGCTCGGCTCGAACACCGAAAGCGCTCGCCAAGGCTCGCGCTCCCGGCGTTCTAAGCCTCGCAACATAAACTTCTCTTTATTCAACGCTAACCTAGTATTCTCTATGTCTGCAGATGCAACACAAACGAATGTGAATCTTCTGAGTGATTTAAATCTGAAGGGAAGTGATGCCTTTGCAAGCGAAGCGACGGGTGCGTATACGAATTAATTACTAGGTAAATAAACTGCTTTTAAAATGATACCTGCATAGCAAATAAGGCTTACATGGTAATTGTCCGTGCTGACTAAGACAATACCCTCACGTCTCCAAACCGTACCAACAGAAAAAGGATTAAACAACCCACAATGCAAATAAACTGCCAAGATCAAATAGTTAACAAATTCGAAACGAAAAATTAACGATACACACAATAAAAAGTAATATTTCATGACATATTAAGGACATAAAAGAAAAAGATCATGAACATTTAGAAAAGTAAAATCTGGTGTTGATGTTTGAAATAAGGACAGAGCTTTTCATCACGCTAAAGTTCTCCTCGCCGGAAACCAGTTATATGTGGTCTGCATGCAATCATCACGCTAAAGTTCTCCTCGCCGGAAACCATTTATATGTGGTCTGCATGCAAAACCTGATAAAATGGGGTAATTATGTTTGACTTCATCTAACATTCGATTTAGAATATTGTCCGTAAGTAACTGTTGTCCATATTATGTTTTTACCTAAACCACGATTAGCACATTTGATTTTGATTTTTTAAATAAAAACAGTAACGCGGCCTGAATCCAATTAATATATACATATTAAAAACATTATTTAACATACATATTGTTCATTTATTAAAAACATGACGCGTGTAACTTGTGTCATCCTTTAATCGTATATTACTGTGCTTAAGTTGACCTTTTTATTATACTCATCAAAGGTATTAACAACAGCCCAATACTATTTTAACATGTATTGTGATTATATCAATATCATCTACAAAAATACAATACGTTTGTGGTATGGTTGAGATTGAACAAAGCTATCCTAAATTTATCGAACAATTTGATCCTATACAAAGCTTTTTGTTTGAGTGTTACACTTGAATATATTAATAGTGTGGATACTAACTTATTCATTTATGCACTCATACACAGGAATAATTGACCGTCATGTTGGCTTCGCTTGCGATATTATGTTTTGTGAAATTTATGAACGCCCAGATTGGAGTAACAAGTAATATAAAATATATTCGTTTTGTTGTTAAATTAACAAAAAGGTATGATATTTGTATGTGCTTCAAGAGAAGGTAATTAATGTATACCGGTTTATCAGTGCCTGAATTCAACTTAAAATTCTTATTTAAGGTGAACATATTGAACAAATGGAACTGTAGTACCACATGTTCATAGTTTTATCATATTATTACTTTAATTAATGCCTGATATAATGCTGCCTGATATATTTGTTATATTACTTCAACAGGAAATTGTAATCTTAGTACATATTAAGATGTAGTTAATCATTAAACTATACAAACAATTTACGGCTGACAACATATTTTACAAATATTTACCGCCAGTTTTTATTAAGCCATCATTAACACGTCAAACGTCATATACAATATTCAATCGAACAAAAAATGGGGGGTGAATGCGATTACATTTTGATATTTCATTGTTTGTTTTAAAATGAAGACGTAGAGGTATGATAAACAGATACACAGGTTACGGTCATTTCGTTGTGTAATATATCAGGCTCAACACATATCCAACAACTGTGCAAACCCGCCGTTTTTTATTTAGATATGAACCCTTCATAGACATTTAAGTGTATTGAAATAACATTATTTAAAAAAAAAATCATGTTCGCAACATACAAACACATGCATATGAATATAATGCGGATCCAACCCAAGTTTATGGAAATGTGTGTTACCAGATAATAAAATAAAGCTTAAATTTTAAAATCAAAACACTGTCAACTTTTTAAAAATTTGGTCTTCAAAAGCACAACCTCAAAAAAGCCTGTTATTCTGAGTACAAAATATTAAATGGAAATACAAATATTAATATAAATCACGTGATTCTATGTAGAAGATATGTAATGGTATTCAGAGACTTTGCTAATTTATATATATAAATTAACTACAAACAATTATAGCGTTATTTATTTGGTAAATAAACTTAAACTTAACTCATGCTTACTGATATTTCAGCCTGCACGGCCGATGGAATTGAATGCGTTTCACTACCAAACTCAATCTGTGACAAGTTCAACACGCTGAAATGTGTTTGCCCGGCTGACCATCAATACCATCAGTACCAGGAAAAACCTGATAAAAGCGGATGTGATTACAGTTAGTAGCCGCAATAAGATTCATATTAAGTAACTTAACATGAAACGATCAACAAAACGTATTCCAGGTTAATCAATTCCTGAGACTGCATCACATCGTTCTCAATGTATCTTAAATAAAATGTAGAGGACTGGTATCCGTTCATTATTTGGTAATATTTGGCAGCACGTGTAAAGCGGGTATTAGATAATGCGTTGGCACTGTATTAAGTAACTTTAATATATAATATAAAAAAGTGAAACTCCAGCTGCTGGAGCAGTATTGAATTTTCATTAAAAACAATTAGTTGGTCCTTTATTTAAGGCAAGTGACCGATTGCCCAAACAGTACAAAACAGCACAATACAGCACAATACAGCACAATACAAACCAACATAAACACAAAATATGAATAAAGCTGGGGTCACCGCCTTGGAACGGTCAATGCAAAGCATTGGGGGTTTAAACCTGGTTATAGAGCGCTCAACCTCACACTTGGCCCAGCAATATTCATAATACATTCAAGTGTAAATAAAATTTAACGTCATAGCATTGTAACTCAAATTAAACAATAATAAAAGGGAATTAAAACGCATTCAATTTAATTACTATTTAATTACTCAATTGCATTGAAGATACAAGAGTAACAGAATTACAACTTTTTGACGAACGATCAAATAAAACTATTAACAATTGTCAACTACATTCCTTCTTTATAGAAAAGATTTGAGAATGTAGAATCATAGAGTTAATATCTCAGATAATCATCGCGCAAACACAGGAAGAAGCAGCAATAATGGGTGTAAAAATTCCATATTACATAGCTTGGTTGTTTATTTGACTGCTAAACAAATTAAAACTAATTAAATCAAACAAGAAACGCCTATCAGAGAGAAAATATAAATAAAATGGAACGTTATAGACCCAATGACCTATGCATGTAGATTACAACTGGGAAAGTCGGTCGTATGACGTCACAAAAATCCATAATGACATAATGACGTGAACAAATTCCAAGGGCAGTACTAAATAAAAATATTAATCGGGCTGTGCTACTAATAAAACAAGTTTACGTGATTTAATATTAAGAAGCAAATGAATACAAATGGTAATTCCATAAGCCTCAAACTGTCCATTGTGTAAAATATCAATATTTTTTGGCGCTTTGTACCTCAGACCGCCCCATAGTTCTCGGTCAATATCTATAACATAGTTTTGAAATTGATAATGTTCATACCTAGCCGTATCTTTGTTAATAGTGCAAAATAAACAAATAATTTTTGTTGTTAATTTACAAATACCGAGCTGGAGTAAAAATGAACAAATATGTAACCGATGTATGTTAATTGGTTGTAGACTGTGGTTTTCCAATGGAACCTGCAAATGGAGCAGTTGAAATCACTGGTACTCTTCAATCCTCAACTGCTTTGTACAAGTGCAGTGAAGGGTTCAAACTGACTGGAGGTAGCAACAGAACCTGCATCGTTGGAATAGGATGGTCCGGCGTAATGCCGACATGTGTGGAAGGTATGTGTTACAGTTAAGGCTGGATAAAATTAGTTTTAGATTATTATTTCCACCCGCTCTGATCAAAGACCTCGCCTCAAAGTTTGTAAAATAATAAAGCTGTGAGTCGAAAATTGAAATGCTCCATAATATACCTTAGTGTTCGCGCCTGTCATGGAATACTCACAAAAATGTGTTACAATCGCTTATTATACTCTCCGATAAGAAGTTAAGATGAAGTTATATATTTATTTGCAAAGTAGAACGGAAATTTTGAAATTTCGCGTTTGTCTGTCTGTGCGTCTGTCTTTCTGCTTTTATGTCTTTCGGGAGACACAAAATTGACCTCAGGCGTTCTGCTAAGCTGTTGTACGTACCTTATTCAAACATTTCGGTTGTTTGTCTAATGATATGAAGTGATTTATGATCGATTTAAATCATCGTCGTTAAAAATTACAACGATCAGGAATATCGTCAATTACTCATTCTATATGACTTCATGAGTTTAATTATAAACTATCAAAAAATTATGTCTATGAAACCATTCATAGTTTTTATATTTGGTATTTACACTCGTAGAGCAGTCCTCTAAAAAGTTCTGTTTCATTATGTCCCGGGTACCGAACATTTGTGTCACTAGATTATACTGGCGTTTAAAGTGAAACAACTTTATTTCTAAAACAACAATAGTAGCCATTTTTTTGGTGTGTAAAATCGTATTTTATTGCATAGTACTCCTCTACACATTTTCTTAAAACTAAGTCCCCGTCGTCAGAACTGGCCGCGATTATGTGGCACATTTTGTTATCAACTAAATGCATATTATAACATGCCACGTCGGGGTCGTTCATAGTCAACATTGTTACAAGTTCTAATTGATGTTGATCGAAGTTCATGCGTTCGAAAAATGAGCGTGACCAGGAACTTCATCAGTTTAATCTATGAATATTTTAAATGACCAGTTAATATATGTCTGTGTAAGATGAATATTTTAGACTGGATTTTGTGTATACTGTTTGTGTTTCTAGTGTTATGCAACAACTTGTAAAAGTTTGACAGGAATAATAGTGGAATAATTTTGTCAAACGGTCGGTCGGTTGGTGGGTGGGTTTGTTGGTCTTCTGTATAACATTCTATACAGTTGTCGAATGGAAAACTGGTACCTGTCTCATGTGATTGAATTTAAACTCAACAACCGGAATTTTTTAGTGCAAAGGGACACAACTTGTTTTGTGAATAGTGTTCAATGTTCAATATAAACTTCTTACCGACTGTTTAGAAAAGTTCTTTCACAAATGTTAAAAAGCGACATATTTTCACACGAGTTTGACACTAAATCCAGGCTAATACAAACGAATAAATACATCATTCGCAATGTATCGCTCAAAGGTTGTTATATAATACTCTAATCGTTTTTATTTTAAGATGTCGGCCCAGATTATCGCGTGACCTTTCCGCTCGGTGTTTGGATGGTTCTGCAAATCCCGCTAGCTTTTGGAATTATGAACATCATACAAAGATGCCGCAAATGGGTATAATGTTAAAATAGCCTATAAAGTAAAACTTGCTTATTGCTACTTCTGTTATTGAATTAATGACGCTTTTTTATTAACCTCTGAAATAATTTATTAACTTACAATTTACTGTTGTCATCGAAAATCTTAAACTTAAAAAAAACACCTTTGATTTCGTTTCCGTAAAACAAATTATCGTCGTCTTGAAATATTAGAAAATTCCTATAAAGGGGGGGGGGGGTCAGAATGTTAAATCATGTTTATCTTCTGTTGTTTTGTTTTTCCTTTATTTTTTAACCATTTACAATTACGTTGTATGAAAATAAGCATAAACTCGTGTTTCTGTATGTTGGACGACAAATAAGCAACCATGCTACAGCCTGTTGTCCATGTATGAAACTTTATGAAAAAAGTAACTGTATTGCCACACTTAATTGGGGAATGCCATGTAAATGCTAAAGCTTGTAATTAAGATTGCTTTCTAAGAGATAGGTATTAATCGACAAACATTGAACACTTTGAACACTTACTTGATTTCAAATAAATTGTGTTTTCGACTTATTGCATATGATTTTGCAGCAGAATTTTTATCAAAAGTAGCATAGTCCCATTTTAGATATATATACCTATTAACATTCAATAGCTGATTTAAATTTCATGATTAAGTTCGATATGTTTGCTAGCAATTAGAATATATGCCTGTTTATTTAAATGTTTAAAAAATAAATATTTATTACATTTATGTATTAATGGTTTCAGTGGAGACAATATAGAATATGTTGACGAGTACTGGGGACAGAAGAAAAAGAACGCAAAATTGTGAAATGAAAATAGGATCGAGTGCTAGGATCAAAAATGAATTTTGTTTTCTTCGTTCACTAGGAAGATTAATTTAAATTAGATTTTAGATTGTAACAGCCTATTCGTATGCATTATGTCGCTGACGTTTGTCGGTACAATAGTGACTGTGTTAGCGTGATGAGCCATTTTTAAGGTCATAATATCACCTATTTAGTCATGTAGTCCACCTTTTTACCCCGCAACCGTTTTTACAGCACACGATTAATACTTATTATTGATATTTGCCCTGCGGCCGCCTCTTATATGAAACATGCAACTCACCCTTAAATATATATATATATATATATTTAAGGGTGAGGACTCACTTTCTAGCAAATTAATTGTTTCTAAGTTTAGTTTGTAAACCACTTTTGCATATGCACCTACTTTTTGGGTGTTGCAGTAGAAACGTATTATGTTCTGACCTCATCTCAGTATAAGCTCCATCTAAAATTATTAGTACGGATGGTGTTTGAAAGGATGCGGACAACGTTCAACGGAACTTAAGTTCAACGCCTCAACCACTCGGCCACCGTACTTGTTGGTATATTGTGCTCATAAAACCGTTACTATATCTGTTATTGTAAGTTGTTTTCATCTATATGATTATAATCGTAACAAGTCATCGGTAGATATCAACATAAAAAAAGAGTGTTTCGATGTCAATGAGGAGAAGTGTCATGCATTTGAGCAATAACCCCACACTTTCTAAAATAAGAGTTATTGCCGTTTGTTGTTTATATGTTGTAACTTTTCAGTACTAAATCTCAGATACAATACAAGACTTCAACAGGAAACTTCATGGGTGTATTAATATCAATGATGATAAGTGCCCTGCACAAGAACCATATACGTAAACTGTCTTAAGGTAGCGCACCTCTAATGATTTCCCGCGATTTCTTCGAAGGTTGAAGAGCCTACTATTAGGTGCCGTAGCCTAGTGGTTAAGGCGATATACTAGAAATATTTTGGGATATTCCCGCGCAGGATCGAATCCTGCCGACGACGTATACTTTTTTGCGACGCGTTTTATTTATTTTCTAACGTAATTTGATTTAATATGGCATCTAAGCTATATTTATTGTTAAATATGTTGCAATCTTTATGCACATTCTTCAATTATTAAAATTAAAACAACGTTATGGCGAAATTGGGTGATTTACTGTTGAAAATATGAACCATGCATGTTGCATTTTTATTTTTATTTCAAAAAGTAAACGGTTAATCTGTCTAGTTCTTGGTATTTTTGCTGTATATAGTGTTTCTATAAAAACTAAGTTTAAAATATGACTAAATTGATACTATTTTGAATTTTATGACACTTTGTTTTTAACCGACCCAATTTTTACTTGGCTGAAATCACTTACATTTCATGGCGCTCTTCCATAGATAAAAATTTGTAAAAAATAAATGTCTGTAAAAAAATACTTATTTCATCTTGTTTAAACTTTAAACACCTTTACAGCATCTGTACACACTAACTGCATGCCCATATTTGGAAATTTGAATGAATTATGGAACTTTTATATACCCCAGGGGTGAAAATAAACTGGACAAAAGCCGAGCGTGGGGGTGGTTTTGAAAAAATCGGTATATTTTTTTTTAAAGCATGGAAAGCCTACCTACAAATTTGCATGTAGTTCAGTGAAATGATGCTGATTAAGAAAATAATTAATTAGATTATATTTGGATATGTTCCCATTAGAGGTGCGCTACCTTAACTAAGAGTAATTGCCCTTTGTTGGTCATGTATGGTGTAACTTTTTAGGGCTCGGATAAGCTACAAGATTTCAGTATGAAACTGCATGTGTGTTTGTATATCAATGAGGAGAATTGCAATGCATACAAACAATTACCTTATACTTAAATATTGTGAGGGTAAAACCATATATCAAGGGATTTGCTTCCATCCATAAACAAACTTTATTTGGTTGGGGATATCTATTCAACGGATTGGCTTGTTGATTTATCATTTATTTTGATCATGTGATTTTTACTTAGAATCGGACATTTTCAAGCAAGAATACATTCGCTTTGAATTCAATAATAAGATTTTAAAAGAAATTAATGTAATGAACATTGTATTTGTTACTCTTAGAGAATTGAAACACCTGCATGATTCTGTGATACATTTAAAAATGATCTTCAAACAAAATCTATTTCACAAATTTCCATTCTTCCACTTATTCTGAATTAAGAACAAGTTATGATCATGCACACTTAGTACGGGTAACACCAGCTTACCAAGGAAAAGTTTGAGAAGGTTAACTAAACTTTGTGATTTGACTGAAATCTACTTCTAGTAATCACTAGGTATTAGCTCCGTTTGACACACATACGCGGACTATCCCCGAACAATAACCTGTGATGATGGGGATGTAGCGCTTTGAATTAAATGTCATAGCAAACTTAGAAGAATGTCATATTTCAGCCGTTTGTTATTAACAATATTTAGTTAGAGTGGATGAATGTAAACTTTAAAACTTTACTTAATTAATTGTGTTGTTTTGAGGTAATATCTGTGCTTATTAAGGTAATTGACTGTAAGCGATATATTCGCTCAAAAAACGAATTTCCTTTTTGAATCTTAATATACAAGCTTTTATTATAAAATCATATTTCTAATAAGTAAGCAAATATGCATCGTCTTGTTTTCCAAACAGAATACATATTTTGAAACATTTACACCGTTGTTATGAATATAATACTTTTTTCATTTCAAATACTTGTTAACTAACCATAAAGCCGTAAATTCACGAATAAGTAGAAATAACAAGTATAGAACAAATAGTATTGACACTGATCAATACACCATTGCGAAGTTAAATGAGTTCAATTCAGAAACCTATCACCACCATTCCACTTATCATGCAATAACAACACATATAATATAACTTGTAATAATATAAATCAATGAACTCATTCTCTCATTTTATAAGCTTCATATAACAACACGTTTCCGGTTGTAAATAAAGACTACTACAAACTATTATCATGCAATTAAATATACAATCGCAAAATAAAATTGCGATATATACAATAAATATACATGTATAAATAAACCAGTGTTAAGATACCTGTTCCTTTTTTTGACCTATATAATTCAATAAAACTATAAAACCGTTACAAACATTTTAATTGTCATTGTATACGTTTAACACGTACAATTATTTGCTTTTAAGTCCGTACTTATTATTTCAAACTATGATATGTTATCAAAATTGCATGTGGCCTATTGTACACGTTTAATTTTACATTTTCGTTTTTTTTCTTCAAAACAACTAATACAAAGAGAAGACAACAAAATCCATTCAATAATATAGTTCAATTGAAACGCCGATGAGTAATAATGTTAAAAGTATTTATTTATATGAATGTTCGAATTACTCGGTTTGTCATAAGCGAATGATCGTCTGGCAACTAGTAAAGTAGGTAATAAATTTACAATCGCCGGAAAATATTTGGATGAAGTTTCTCTCTTTTATCATGTAATAAGGTAACTTCTTTGAGCAGATAACAGTGCGCAGTTTTTCCAGTCCTAGACGTAATACTTCCAACAACCTAGTTTCTTGAAATAATTATTTAGGGTTTGTCTCTGCTAGCCACAATAAAATGTTTTTCACTATGTATGATGTTAACTCTTTTGAAATAGGATTCAGTACGTTCTTAACTATCAGTTTCAAAAGGACATATGAGTTTATCTGCGTGTTGTTTAGGCAATTCATTAGATATGCTTCACCTGTATTGAAACAAACTCTCCACTCTACATTTTTATTCTCACTGCCTTTAAAGCCCACATGGGTAACCAAAGACCCGATTGAAACAACTGTCTTTACGATTTCGGGAGAGGGCCAGCGCCGAGCTCGTTTAGCCCATCTCTGAAGAATGTTACGGCACTGAATACTAATGGCAAATACAGTATCCGTGTTTAATACTCCTACGAATGTTGCCGGATTTGATGGCCCCGCACGTGTATGACGTACTTCGTTTGGGTCACGATCAGCGCTCGAACACTTCTGGACAAATATATCACTGCTCAAAAGCGAGCGACCATTACTATCATGGAACAGAGCAGAGAGAAGGACGGGGTGACCATTGTGACCTAGTCTCTCCAATAGCAACGTGCAGTGTCCAGGATGTGCATATGTATGCGCATTCGTTCTGAACACAGTCATTTCAAGAGGAATTGTGTTGATATCAATCCCGTGTTCCACACAGAGGACGAGAGGCAACATGTAGATTCCATCCCTGTCGCTCTCGTAATAACTTGTTAACCCTTCAGCTTTGCTGCCAGCAGTGATGACTTTGACGTCATGACGTTTGGTTGAGCGGGCATTCCACACTCTGTTACCCTAAGTATATGCATTGATCCTTGCCTGCCTGATACGTGGCCCATACCCCAGGCATGAAAGCATTAAGCGGATTCCTATGGATACTTTTTTATCTGAGTCTGTAATCTGAAAATAAGATATGCATTGTTTCGTACGCATTATGCTATACAGTTTAAGTTTGGTGTTCGTTAATGACTGAACTTACATCTTGCGCGCTCCGAAAAAAGTGTTGCTTTTATTATGCAGACTTGACTCAGGGTATATATAAATATATATATTTTAATTTAACATACTAATATATTATGTATTTCGCAAAAATAGTGAAGTTTTAATTTAAAAAAAACACGACTCAAATATATTATATAATTATGACACTAACGTTTAGACCATTGCAAGGCGTGCGGTGTAATGAAAACCATGAACAAAAGTTACATCCCGTATATAAACAATCAATACTTTGATAATGTGAAAATTAACGATTTTATCACTTTATGAGTTTTAAAGAAACTTATGGTAGTGGTTTATATAGACTTTTTAATAAAATGGGAATTTGTTTATGCATAAACATACATATTAAAAAACAAGGAAATGTCGTCTTAAAATATAGGAATAATGTAATTTCGATTAAACAGGTGAGAAATTATTGCCGCGGTTACAATTCGCATTTTGTATGCAACGAGACGTAATAATACATAAGACTTGACACGAACCTTAAAATGATTTATGTGCTAGTTTATAATTTCATTCACATAGAAAGAAAAAAACCTCCAGTTCTGCCAGCATGATATGTAATCGTATGATAATGATAAATATACATATTGATATTGATAGTCTTAATGCTAAATAAATAATATTACGTTGGCAGAAAATAACACATACGTACCGTTTCGGGGGTTCCCGAATCGTACAGCATATTACGTTCTGTATCGGTAGAAACTGTGTGGGCATCGAGATTTTCGCAAAACGGCATGCAACGGTCAAGGATGTCTCCAGTCAATATGGAAAGAATGCCTATCAATAGAGAATGTTATAAAAGTTAGTTTCTTACTTGGAACCGTGTCGTCATCGATTGAATTTCAAAACTATTAAGCGTGTTTTATAACATGTGTGTTTCACCATCTGATACGCATATTGAATAAATCGCTACAGTGTCAGTGTATACACGTGATAGAAACAATTCGAAATACAGAATGATCAATACTGGGTGTTTGCACCTCTATGTCTTTCCGAATTGATTCAATACGACCCGGCTTTTTCGAAATCTTCCTACCTGAAAAAGATTATGCACGTTAAACGTACGTGAGAAAGTATCGTTTAATTGATAAGTGCGCAAGTAAAAGTTGTTTAAATATTTTCATTACGGTATGCGATGAACTGTATTCGTATTTTAAATGTATAGCTTGCTAAACATTGTTTAATGTGGGTTCGTACTTATCATATTTACACGTGTGTTCTTAATATGAACATGTGTCCTTAATACAGTACTAACAATAAAAGAACTGTCGTTAACTGTTTTTTTTCTACTTTGGCGATTTTCGACGTTTTAAGGCTCACCAATCTACACTTATGATATAGCATATGTTATAGTTCTCTAAATCAACTCTATTTAACGGTTTCCCTCTCTTCTGGAAGTGCTTGTTACAAGAATCTTTGTACAACGTTGATGGAAATTAACAGATTTTTTAACAAAATATCTTGTTAAAAAGGGTTTGAAGAGACTACTTTACGAACTTATCTTTATTTGTTTTTTTTGTTGTTGTTTTGTTCTTTTCGTAGGCGCGTATTATAAAGGCAATGTAGTTACTTAAAGGGGCCTTTTCACGGTTTGGTAAGTTGACAAAATAAAAAAAAAGTTGTTTCATATTCGCAAATTTTCGTCTTAGTTATGATATTTGTGAGGAAACCGTAATACTGAACATTTAACATGCTCTAAAATAGCCTTTACATGCATCTTTTTACGATTTAAAAGCCTGAAAATTATAAAGCGTTGCAACGATTGAATAATTTGTAGAGTTCTGTTGTTGTCGTTATATTTTGCGAAACTACGAGGATCGCTTATATGAAGTATAAAATACATCCTACATTGTAAATGGAAGGATGTCCGAGTGGTCTAATGCGCAGACTTTTTACTCCAGGACTCCAGGGGTCAGTGGTTCGAGTCCTGCTGAGGGTTACCTTTTTTTCGTTTTTTAAATTTTATTTGTGATTTTTTACTGGAGCTTTTTAGATCCAATGTTTACGTTGATCGATATTAAGCATTAAATGACAAACTTCAAAACATGCTAAAATCTGTGAAAAGGCCCCTTTAAAGGGAAGATTGGCTGCGATGTCTAAACTGACAATTTGTTTGAGTTGCTTAATGCATATATTTGAAATGTACAACATAATTGTTAACATTTTTTTTATTCAATCCTTACACAATCTTGATAAAAAATGAAGTTCAATTATATGAGAGTAATTGTACATAACAATCGTACAATAATTATATGAATAACTTACCGGTAAAAAACGAATAGTAATCGATAGTTTATACAGTATATAATACATACGTATTGAGATGGTAGGATATATTCTCGGTTGATACCCCATGAGGTCAGCTAACTTGGTATTAAATGGCTCATTGCCGAGCAGTTGGCGTAGGTTTGCAAACAACGTCCTGTCCAGACGATCTAAAAGATTGCTCACTATTAAATGTAATACATTCGTGTATATTTGTTTTCTAACAAATATGGTACTGCTATCGTTTGCTGTATGGAAACAAAAGGGTATTACTGGATTAGAAGTGTTATTATAACTTTATGTAAATCTTTAGATACTACTTTTCTTTAAAAACGCTGTGAATCATTACAACAAATAATTACTATATGTTTCTAGACCCCTTCCAATGAGTTTGTTGATAACGATGTATGATATTGCTGCATTTCGTTAAGGAACTACATGTAATATTGTGTTTTATTACAACGAAACATCGCTCATACGAATTTTAATTTAAACGAAAGCGCATTTATCATATACACTTTATTTATTCGATGGTTAATATTCTTAACATTTTAATTGTTGAGTGAATATAATATGACAAAATTGCTTTAAGTGGTGATATATATTAAAACCGCTGAAATTTAGCAACGATCAATACAGTTTGGTTGTACCCCTTTATGTCTGGTACATTGTAACAAGAGCTATCCAGAAATATCTTAAAAGAAGATATACGGCGTGTGCAAAAATTATCATGCACACATGGCAGGTAAGTGAAGTATTTTTATATGATCAAACGAACAACACGATACATTTAATTTTAAATAGACTTATTGACATTTAGTTCATTTACTTTACCAATACCTTAAGAATTATCGTCACGATTTACAATACTTATAATACAATTAGATGAAGCTTTAGTTGAATGAGCAGGACAGAAACACTTAAGAATACAAGTCCCTCTGTGTATGGGAAGTAACTCATTTGCAAATTGAGTCGAAATTCTGTGTACAGCAAACATCTCAAAGAGGTTCGTCAAGAACGCGCTAATATATATTTGCAATATGTTTTGATGAATCGCGTATGACCGGTTACTCTTGTGTGTACAATGTATTTGATTTTCACATACTATTTCTATTTTATTTATAAAACAAAATATTGAAAGTATCGTATTTATAGGATAATACACGGCTGAGCCGGGCCGGGCCGGGCAGTGATAATCGGCTCGCATGGAGCATAACGGCCCGATTCGTAAATCGTGTTTGTGGTGACAGTGTTTAGCATTAGATACAATTATTTGAAAAATGTGATTTAAAATCAATATATATATATAAATATATAGTTAAACGGATGTAATAACAGAAGATGGAATAGCAAATCTTTGTTATGTTATTGCTTTTTGAACCGGATTTAAGATGTCAATGAGGTAAGTGTATCTTTTGCTATAAATTGTGCTGTTGGACGAACCTTTTTAAAGCACACATAGAGGCATCAAGTTAATGTGCAGATGAGTTTAAGTATCAATCGATATTTGCATTTTCCCAAAGTGTGTGCTACGTGTCATTATAACTATGTTCGATTCTTTTGTTGAGTTGTGACTTAATGTTATTAATCACCGTCGGCAAAGACTGAATGTGGACGCCATTGTTGAATGTTGACGTCACGCGCATACATAAATTATAAATAATCGGCCCTAGGGCAAAATATTTATAATAACCCTGCAACGGTGATAATGGCATGAAAAACTGTACAAATTTGTTACTATATATAGTAAGGTATGTATTATAATGATATATACGTCGATGTAGTTGACACAACACCACGCAATTGATGTTAGTGTAACGCAGGAATAAATACATCCGCGATTGTTCATCTAATTGTTTTAACCAAGCAGGATTTAAATCACTTGAAAGGGGTGTATCTACCAACAAATTTAGAAGAATGGAGACAGTATAAACAGATCTTGCGTTTACACGCCGGGTATGCGAATACTTCGTTTACGGATGGCACTTCACTAACAGAGAACAACAAACGCCACGCGCTAGGGGTAAGTTCCTCTGTTTTATTTAAAGTTATATCCTAAAGATTAGTTTTTAAGACAAGACACATGGTCGAGTTGATAAATGGTGTATCCTTTTGTATTGGGAATACACAATTTCACGGAAGAATGGAACAGTTTTGCCCAAAAAATAGAAAATTTGATCGGAAAACAGCATACACTGGATGAACAGTAAACATTTTAACAAAATAAAACTACTTAGAATAATTGCAAGAAATTTTTTGCTATTCCAGCATGTAGAGTAATCACTGTGCTTCAAATACTGAAATTTTGATAGCATTCAATGAAATATAAACAAAGATAGTACATTTTGTAATAGGTGGCATACATAAAGTTGCAGCCACTTTGTTTACCGATAAAGGGCACTTCAGATTACGGAGACTTTCAACAAAGCGGGCACTCTAATAACTGAGTTTTATCTTCTACCTCAAATGCATTTATTTATATTATGGCTATTCATACGAAACATTTTTAAAATATATTTTTCAAAAATCACATGACTATTAATTTATACTATGTTTATTATAATTGCAATTTTCAAATAAGATAATATTTATTATTAAATAAATGTGTACGGATAATGCGAATCAACACAATCGTGTTTAATTTTACTTATAGCAGGGCTCTAGATAACGGTAGTGAATGGGTCTTTATGACGCAAATACACATTTGTTCTTCATAAAATCCTATGTCGGTTGTGCTTATTTGAATCGCATCATCAAGACGATACTTATGCGTAGCAACAAAATTAAAAAGAGAATGGTAAAACTCCCTGTATTTTGAGCCCTGCTTATAGGGAGCACTTCCCTTTACGCAACGCTAACGTTTGCTCGAAGTGCGATTCACCTGACCCTAAATCACTGTATTGGTTGAGTTTTAAGAATCACGGTTAAAATTAAATCGTAAAATCAACTGATTCTGGAAAAAAAGGAATGCGTACATAAAATGTTTAAATGTCATATTATGGAGTCAGTACTTAGTATACCCACACAAACGAAGTTTAGGGTGCTATATTGGATAGAACTTCATAGGCAGCATGTGTTGTGTTTATATTAAAAAAAGACGGATATGCATAATTTTTACACCACTATCGTGTGATTAAATCAACCCCGCCCGTTCTTTTATTGCTATTTTCGTTTATTGGCATTGAGCCAAAAAGTTCCAATAGAATTTCGAACCTGCATCGCTGCTGATATTAATCTCTGAGAGGCAGTTTAAGCAGAGTGATTATTCATGACATGCTATCTAATATAAAAGAAAATAGCCTTAGTACCTTCATTTGGACATAAAGATAAATGCTTTAGATCAACCGCTTAGAACGTAATTTAAAATATATGGTCATATAGATTTTACTCATTAGACATATCCAATTTGTTTAACATTTATCTTTCACATTTATACCAAATCATAATCATATTTCAAAGGGATAAGAACATGCTTCGGTTATTCGTTTTTTATTTGTGTACTAAGTACATACATTTTTATTTATTGCCTGCTTACTTTAACAGTATTCCACAGCGAATTCTGCATTTTTGATTAAAAAAATACGAGTGTGTAATATCTGGAAAAAAGTGTCTAGATGTCAGGAAACGAAGTGCCATTGTTTTTTAGATGATCGGTAAACGAAGTGCAGATGAAAAATGTGCATGCGACTCTTAAAACATTTGAATTTTCTCAAATACATTAGTAAACTAAAATGTAACATGTTGTAACATTACTGGATATATTGATCTTTTATTTCGAATAGAAAGCACGTTCTTGATTTATTTCCAAGTATGTTTATTTTGTTTAAATATGTACTGATCATTCAATTCATGCTGATTATCGATGAAATTTTATCGTTTTTTTTAAATAATTCACCGTTTTTCCGCGAATTTCTTTCTTCGCAATACGAAGTGCTATACCATTAATCACCCAAACAATGTTCTGTGTCTAAAAACCAAATAAACAGAACATAAATACAAAAAAGCTGAAGAACTCACCTCTCGCGCGTGGCGTTTGTTGTTCTCTGTAAGTGAAGTGCCATCCGTAAACGAAGTATTCGCATACCCGGCGTGGTTTAGTACAAGTTGAATTATACATCATCACCTGCATTCACATCTTTTCCTCGAGATTTCTTTTGCGCCAGTATTTGAAGGTTCTCTTCTGGTATAATATACACTTCTGTCTGCGTCCCAACGCTTGCTGTTATAGCGCCTTCTTGCATTTTCTGATGTATGTAGGGATTAAACGTTCACATGCTACTTGCTAACTTTAAAGTATACCATCATAATAGTGTAAACAACTGATTTGTCTTCTTTTAAAATGTCTGGTAATACTTCTACTACTTATAACAAGTATAACTATACAACTTAAAATGGTAGTAGTAATGATACGAATTTCTTGCAAAAGTATACTTATGTTGGTTGAAAAATGTTTTAACAGTGAAATAATTGACACAATCAATTAATTGGCACAATCACTGATGGGCGTGTATAAACTCGTTATACTCCGTTCATTGTTAAAGTCACCAACACCACGCAGTAATGCAGATACTTTGATTACCGATGGTACTTCGATAACAGAGTTCATCAAAAGCCACTCGCGAGAGGTGATTTCCTCGTTTTTTGTAAAGTTATAGATTAAAGTTAAAGATAAGTTTTTTAGACAAAGCAGATGGTCGAGTTGTTAAATGATGTATCCTTTTGTATTGGGAAGAAAACATTTCAAGGAAGAATGTTTTTTCCCCCAAATTAGGAACACAGCATGAACTGGCTAAACAGTAAACCTTTCAACACAATAAAACTACTTAGAAATATTGCAATTTTTGTTTGCTGTTCCAGCATGTAGAGGCATAACTGTGCTTCAAATACTGTACCAAGTTTGAATGCAATAGCTTTCATACTTATTGAGAAAAGCGGACATAAACACAAAACTTAACCGTACGCCGACGCGGACGCCGACGCTCAGGTAATGACAATAGTTTTTTTTTTGGCAAAAAATAGATGAGCTAAAATAATATGTTTATGGTCAATTTTTATCAGGCTTTGTGACAACTCTTTTATCCATTATGGTTAAATTCTTATTTTAATGGCACACAATCATTGTTTACAGGCCGTCAGAAAACATAATAACAGCAAATTATGATAAACATGATTATGCGCAAAATATTGGATTCAAAACCCTAAAACGTTGGTTTCTGTATCATTTAGATTTTACAAAAATACAATTACAAGTTTATAGTCACAGTCAATAAACACTGTCTACTTTTCGAAGTAAGGAGAGATCAAAGAGGCTTTGAGTGTTAAAGTTAATAAAAGCTCAGAATTTTAGTCAACACTGATCAAGCATTTTGCAAGAACAACTTCTGATAACGAAAAAATGGAAGCATCACAGCTTTTAAAACATTCAAAATTAAATAATCAAAACATTCAATTATTTAATTTAATTAGAGATAAAAGCTCAGTTTTTTATTCAACACTGTTCAAGCTTTTTGCAAGAACAACTTCTGATGAGAAAAAATGGATGCATTACAGCTTTTATAACAACAAAATTAAATAATCAAAAACATTCATATTTGATTGAGTTAGATATAAAAGCTCAGTTTTTTAGTCAACACTGTTCAAGCTTTTTGAAGGAACAAATTCTGATAACGAAAAATGGATGCAGCACAGCTTTTATAACAATCAAAATGAAACGTTTAAATTATTTAATGGTGAAAACGAATGTGCATTATTGATTATGAAAACACTGATACAATATTTCACAGATACTCTGATTTTGACAAATAATATGTGCATAAGTTATGTTAACTAATTCAAACAAAACGCTGCAGCCAATAACTGCTCTTAAGCCAATTGGGAGAACACAAGGCTTTATTTATTTCCCTTTTGAACAAGTCTTAGTTCTAAAAATAGGTCAAGGTTACAGTGTCAGGTGATATTGGTGTGTTCCGAGAGTTAAGTTCCATGGAAGTATCAATAACTTAAAGGAAGCATTATTGATGTAAAAGTAGGTCAAGGTCAAGGTAATAGTGTCAGGTGATATTGGTTCCGAGAGTTTATATCCATGCAAGTAGCAATATTTTAAAGGATGCATTATTGATGTAAAAATAGGCCAAGGTTACAGTGTCAGGTGATATTGGTGTGTACTGAGAGTTAAGATCCATGCAAGTAACAATAATTTAAAGGAAGCATTATTGATGTTAGGCAATACATGCCATTGTGGGAAAATAAAGACTTTTTACATTCCGAATTTCAATAAATCTAAGTAAAAAAGTAGTTAAAGTAAAAAAAAGGTTGTTGAAAGGGTGTGTTGAAATTGTGCAAAGACCACATCCATGCAACCCTCAAAATTGTGAAATTCTTTTTTAATTTCATCTTATGCATATACTTTAAAAAATAAAAAGGCAAAGTGTAAATAATATTAATAAACACTGGCTCTTTAGAAAGTATTTGAAAAGCTTTGTGTATTTTAAGTGATAAAAGCTCAGATTTTTAGTCAACAATATTCAAGCATTTCGCAAGAACATTTTCTGATTACGAAAAATTGAAACATTATCGCTTTTGAAACATTGAAAATTAAACAATCACAATCATTCAAATTATTTGCTCAGAATTTAAGTCAGCACAGTTCAAGCATTTCGCAGAAACAACTTCTGATGACGAAAAATAAATGCATTACAGCTTTTGAAACATTGAAAATGAAATTTGTTGATGGTGAAAAATAGTAGTACAATAAGAAAACAATTACCAATTATTTTAAGAACTTAAAGTCAATTATTTTTAAAAACTTAAAAGATTTAACTGTTTGCCTTTTAATATTAATCAAAGAACACAACAGTTTTTTCTATCTGTATTAATGTTTTTGATACGCCTTAAAAGTATGTTAAAATATATACTGCACTTTTTATTATAAAAAAGGTTAAGTACCATTTAGTAGAGTTAACTTACTCTAAATCAAATTGAAATTAAAAACAAATTATTTCCCATCGGAAAAAAAGAAGTCACTCGCAAAATTTTTCCAATGGCAAAATAGTTAAATCAAACCCATTTTTCAACTTTTCCATTAAGTCTTTAAAAATAAAATAAAATTACAGTTACAATTAAACTGGGTCATACACATAAGTGAAGACAGGCAGTAGCAGTGTACCTTCTTTTTGGCATCTTCCGCAGCGTATTTCTCAGCGTTATTTACCATGCTCTCGATCTCATCCTTGGACAGGCCACCTGATGACTGGATTACAACTGGAAACATCAATAGAATTTGTATTAATAATCAGACTGGATCACAACTGGACATATCAATAGGGTTTTTATTGAAAATCAGACTGCTCACTACTGGAAACATCAATAGGGTTTGTATTAATAATCAGACTTGATGACAACTGGAAACATCAAAAGGGTTTGTATTGAAAATCAGACTGGATCACAACTGGAAACATCAATAGGGTTTGTATTGAAAATCAGACTGGATCACAACTGGAAACATCAATAGGGTTTGTATTTAAACTCAGACTGGATCACAACTGGAAACATCAAAAGGGTTTGTATTTATAATCGACTGGATCACAACTGGAAACATCAATAGGGTTTGTATTGAAAATCAGACTGGATCACAACTGGAATCATAGTGAGGATTTATATTAACAAGAGCTGTCAGACGAAAGCGCGCTCGACTTTTCGAGTGCTTGACAGTATAACGTAAGCCATCATGGGGAAATTGTTCATATTGAATAAGGTCAAGGTAAAATAGTCATATTCTAACTGGAAGAGGACCATAATTGAAACATATTGCTCGCTTATGTTTTAAACAAGTGGTACATTATAGACGATTCTGAGTTCAGGTATATTTACCACAATCTATTGCACGTTTGTAAAGACATAAAACAAACAAAATAAGATTATAGTTCAAGTTTGATCGCAATAGCTTGGTGGGATGGTTGGACGGTCTTTCAAACATAAAATAATAAAAATATATATTAGTTGAGGGGGAATAATGTGGGCGTGTGGTCATTTATTAGATTTTATTTCAAAATTAAGACAAAAAAGGAAAACAAAATATTATTTTTTTGGGGGGATGGGGATTCTGGGGTGGGGCGTGGGGGATGGTTCGGTGGAGTCCATTGTGGTATGTCAGGTAAGTGTTGTTTTGTCAAAGTATGAATTAGATCTGATCATAAATAAAGAAGTTATGGTAATTTAAGCAAAATTGATTTATTTCACCTTGACATTCAAGGTCATTCAAAGGTCATTGTCACATTCAACTTTCCAGTTACAGTGCCCTCATGATAGTAAGAAAGTATTTGAAGTTTGAAAGCAATAGCCTTGATACTTTACAGGTAAAGTGTATCTAAATACAAAATTTAACAAAATATTCAAAGTTACTTAGTCAAAACAGGGCCATAATTTCGTCAAAATGCCAACCAGAGTTATTCAACTTGTCCTCTACAGTCCCCTTATGATAGTTAGCGAGTGTCCAAAGTCTTAAAGCAATATCTATGATACTTTATTAGTAAAAATTGACCAAATTTTCAATTTTCTAAATATCAAAGGGCCATAATTCTGTCAAAATGCTAATCAGAGTTACATAAATTTGCCTGCACAGTTCCCTTATGATAGTTAGTGTTGCAAGTATGACAGCTATAGCTTTGATACTTAAGTAAAAAAGTGGACCTTAACACAAAACTTAACCATATTTTCAATGTTCTAAGTATAAAAAGGGGCATGACTCAAAAAATAATGCTGACTGAGTTATGCACATTGACCTAAAAAATTGTCTTGTTGCCACAAAAAAGTATTTTAAGTTTGAGTTAGTTACCTTTGATAGTGTTAAAGTAATTTGACTTAAAAAAAACTGTAACCAACGGCGACGCCGACGCCGGGGCGAGTAGTATAGCTCTCATTTTTCTTCGAAAAGTCGAGCTTAAAATCAGACTGGATCACGACTGGAAACATAGTGGGGATTTATATAAACAAGAGCAACGCAAAGCGGGTGCCAACGCTCGGCTGTGGGTGCAGTTTAAAAATATTTTTTAGAGGTCACAAGGACCTTGACCTTTGATCAAGTGACCAAAAATGGGTGTGGCGTGTAGAACTCATCAAGGTAAAGCTACGTATGAAGTTTTAAAATTGTAGGTGGAAGCACTTTGATTTTAGAGCCAATGTTAAGGTTTTAGCAAGACGTGGACGGTGGACGAGCTGGCTATGACAATACCTCTGGTTTTCTCCGAAAACAGCCAAACTAAAAATCAGACTATAAACACAAAGGGGGAGAGGAGGTTAAATAACAGCTCGACAACAGTATCACAATCTTACTCATTATGAGATTTTATTAGAGTTTTGTGGAAACTGGGCTTAATGCCTGTGCATGAAGTGTAGTCTCAAATTAGACCGTGCAGTCCCTATACAGGCTAATCAGGTTGACACTTTCAACCTACAATGGATTATATTTAAGAGGAAGCCGTCAAACAAAACTTTCAATTAAAACAGAAAGTGCTGTCCATGATTGGCCTGTGCAGACTGCACTGGCTTATATGGAATGTTACTTTACGCACAAGCATTAAGCCCTGTTTTCCCAGAACATGGCTGATAATAAACTCCAACTAGAAACAGTCAGGGGGAGGGGGAGCATAAATAACCTCCGGTTGAAAAAAAAAACCTGGAAATAAAATAAGGAGGCAAGTTACAATTCAGAATGCATGTCTTGTTTTTTTAATTAAGTAAGGTGACTGTTTAAAAAACCATTTACATGTTCGTAGTAATTTTGATTGTTGCATAATATAATTAGCTTAAAACGTTTAGTAACAGGGGATGGGCCTATGGAAAAGAAGCATTTTTGTTTATTTTGTCTTATGCGATAAAACGATTTCTCACACCATCATGGTGGCGGATAAGATTGAACGGTTATCAACGCATATATACATTTATAATTTTACTTTCAAAATAAGGAAATATCTGATAAAACAATATAAAGTGCCGTAATCATTATAACCAGTCAAATATAAATCCTTTATAAATTTTATTTCATTTAATTATGTATTTAAGTAAACCTTACAATAGTTCTAGTAAAGACCACAATGTGTTTTTTAGACACAGGAAGTGTTTTTTGAGGACAAATATTGGACCTAAATTTGGCCTCATACTTTATCTCAAGAAAAAAATCCCAAAATGACTACCTATATATATTTAATTTAACAATTCAAAAAAGTTTCTTTATTTACAGCAATATTCAGTGTCTCCTTATCAAGCTCTATGAGTTGAACCTTATCAATTATTATGTTCAAAACACTTTATCTGAATTTTATAATACTTGCAAGCAAAAACAAAACAACTCAATATTAGTCAGACCATAGTAAATTACCAATCCAAAGGGCACAAGCGATTTTCCAAAATGGTTAAAACAAACATTGACCTAATTGGTCAATGGAGATAAATACTCAGTTGTTCTTTTCCAGTACCCTGGTCCTGGCAGACACATTGACAATGCCGTTATCATCGATGTCGGACACCTACTCAATTTGGAGTACTCCACGGGGCATGGGGGGAATACCACTCTGAAAACAGCCACAGGTATTAATTACAGGGATCATAAGTAATGACAATTTTGTTCATGTGGTTGAATCAAAAAATGAGCAACAGTAATTCAATTTCACAGGCCAGAACAGAAATTCAATTTCACAGCCCATATTAATACTCTCATACTTTATTTTTTATTTTGCTTTATTGACAGAAGAGTCAAATATTCTGAAGACCAATCATGTCAATTTACTTCAGCAGGTTAAACAAAAGAACATGGTCACTTAATCTAAACTATTCATTGCAAACCCTTTGACACACAAACAAGCAGAGAGATTTCTGTCTACAAGTTATTGAGCCCCACTCAGGGAAAAACTGGGCTAAATTCATGCAATTCCAGTGTCGTCCCAGATTAGCCTGTGCGGTTAGCTGGGCTAATCAGGGACGAAACTTCCTAACTCAACTGATTTTGTTTTGTTGAGAAGAGACTTCCTTAAAGCGAAACAATACAATACAAGCTGAAAATGTTGTCCCTAATGAGCCTGTGCAAACTAAACAGGCTGATCTTGGACGACACCGCACATGCATTCGGCCCAATTTTCCTTGAGCAAGACTCAATGAATGACCATCTTACCAGCATGAACTGTCCGAGAAGCTTGTTGTGTGTGGCGATCTTGCTCTCCCCCTGGACCACCATGATCTCCACAGTCGTCTGGCCTTCAGCAGCCGTCGAGTACACCTGAAAACAATGGTGCAGTAAGTGAAACACTTCCAGTGATAGAAACAAGTGGTTGGCCATCCCTCGGGGCTATTAGATTTAGGTCCAGGAAGTCAATTTCTAATTAAGAAAGACAGTCCTGGCGACTTGCTTTAGAAACAATTTTCTGGCAGTTTATCAGATTACGTTTAAAAACACTTAGGATTCAGGCTAATAAAAGATCATAAGACATGAAATCAATTTTAAAATATTGTCGGATTTCGTTTAAAAAATAAATATTAGATTGTTATGAAATGTACTTGGTTTTGGGCTACTTTTTGTTTGGTTGAGATACAAAAATACTCGAAACAGTTGCCCGTCAGTGAAACCTATCCAACAAAGTTAGTTTCTTAATCCGACTACAGAATTGTGCTCACGGCTTACGATTGCTAACAGTCTTAATCTCGATTTTAAACTAAAACAACATCAGTTCGTCGGTTGGAGACAGACCCCATCTCCAAACAGGGCCTTGACAACCTTTTCTCAATCCACAATGACATATCGAAAGAAAACAAATTTTACACTTACCTTTACCGTCAAACTAGTGACCCCAATTTCAATAGGGTTCATCTACTGTACAAGGCCAGTTTGAATTATCAAGCAAATCGCTTTCAAGGTACAAGCATCCTTATTTTTTTATAGCCTCGAGGGCCTTACTGTCAAAATTTAAACAAAAAAATAGACGGTTCACAGGTTAATATACAGTACAGAATGTTTCAGTATTACATCAAGAAAAACAATCGGGTCATTTAAACACATCGGTGACAAGGACAAAGAACAGTTTTGATATTTGTTATAATTTTAATAAATTTTAAGAATCATTAATATCTCTGGCAAAAACTGGAGTTTGTGGATGATGACAATGGGCCAAATAGTTATTTGATAAAATGATAAACGTGTTTCTATATCATGTTATGCATCTGGCTGCTTGTCAACTATCAAGGATGTACAACCTGAATGATAGCTATTGAACAGGAATTTGACATACTTCGGTATTTAAATAAGTGAGGTTAATTCATATAATAATACCCCATGCAATTAACCGTTTAAGATTCGTATAACTAAAGGACTGTTATTAGGGTAACCAGCTATGTTAAAGGACACATGCATGGCGATTTTTATGTAATCAACAAAAAAATTTGTTACTATTTTCAACATTCCGGTGTTTCTTTAGTGAATTGCATTTTCGTACTGTATAATTTTGAGTTTGTTTCCAAAGCTGAGTAAAAGATCAAACATGTTCTTAGGAATGGAACTATTTGTTTGTACAAATTGCAATTTTTTCATTATTTGAATTGATAATTGAAACTGATTACGTCAACATATGGCAAATGGCGAACACTACTGAAACGTGAAGCACAAAACCGTTCAAAGGTTTATGTTGAAACTAACCTGTGATTTCTTTGTAGGGATTGGAGTGTTTTTGTTGAAAACTTACTTGTAATTTCTTGGTAGGGATTGTGAAGTTTCTGTTAAAAACTAACCTGTGATTTCTTGGTAGGGATTGTGAAGTTTCTGTTAAGAACTAACCTGTAATTTCTTGGTAGGGAGTGTGGTGTTTCTGTTGAAAACTTACCTGTGATTTCTTGGTAGGGATTGTGGTGTTTCTGTTGAAAACTTACCTGTGATATCTTAGTAGGGATTGTGGTGTTTCTGTTGATGAGCCTGCTGATGATTCCGCCCATGGTTTCAATGCCGAGGGAGAAAGGAGTGACGTAATGCAGTAGAATGTCTGTCACATCACCCGCCAGCACTCCACCCTGAGAGGGAAGTGAAGAGGAATCATGCAGAGAAAAAATGAACAATGCCAGTGATTTTCGTTCCTTCTTTATTAAGTCCCATAAAAAGGTACCAATTGACACAAATGACGAAATTCCCAATTGCTGTCTCAAAAATTCCCGAAAGGAAGGAAACCTAATGTCAATTTCATTCCAAAAGTGAATTATCTGCGAGTGAACACATACAATGAGCACTGAAGCTGTATGTTGCAAGCCAAAAGACATGTAAATGAATATTTTTATTGGTTTGTGCAATTATTACCAAGGAATTTAAAAGACCCATAATTCCGAATCTGAAAATTAAGACGAAAATTTTCAAAATATCAGTTTTTTTCACACTACCTTTTCCTAATTTGTTTGGTACTGGAACTTCTCCTGATTGGGATATTTTTAATGCATTTCATGGATTGTTAAACGGCCTGGTTGCGCGAAACTTGAACTACAGTTAAGGAAATAGTCTCTTAACTTCAGACTCAAAGAAAATTCATTTACAAAAATAGTTTTATATCTAACATTTTGTTAGATTTTGGAATAAATTAATCTGATAAAAGAATAAAATTAAGTTTGCGAAATTACACAGCCTTGGTTTATATTTTTTATTTCTCCTCACCTATTGACAAAAAAGTTTCGGTCTAGTTCTACCAAAAAACAAGAGCTGTCTCCGAAGGATGACACATGCCCCCGAAGATGATCTGTTAGTTGGAAGATGATTTGACAATTTGCTGATTATCGAACTTGACCTAGATCGTATGACCTTACATATTTTCATGAAGTGTGGCGAAGATCCTATGACATTTGCTCAAGTTATTGAGTGGAGACGAGAAAAAAAATCACGATGATTCAAGGGCCGTAACTCAATGGTGTCTGTGTCAATTTGGCCGATTATCGAACTTGGCCTTGATGTTATTGCCTGACACATTTTCGTGAAGTTTGGTGTAGATCTGATGACAATTGCTTGACTTATTGAGCGGAAACTAATCCGGACGGACGGACGGACTAACTATCTAACGGAAGGACGGTGCGATGTTATTATGCCCCAAGAACCGCTGGTTCGGGGGCACAAAAAAGAATTCACCGGAACGATGTAAATTATGTGAACATATATAAACTAATGAAGGTCGATGCTGAGACTTAACTAAAATTATCAGCTCTGAAACATGACCATATCAATAACACAAAGGTATACATTCGACATATATAGGTGTACAAACGAATATTGTAATAAGTCCACCACGGTACAAACCCTCTTAAAGTAAGTAAAAATACTCAATTTTGTTTTCCGCGTTACTTCGACGTTTAACAGCCGATAACGAAAAAAATACACGTATACATGGCACTCATTAAAAAAATACAATACTATTAAACATATTTAACATATCGCTTTTTTACTTACATTCATGTGTATTCCATACTTTTAAACGAGGAAGATATACGAATTGTCATTGATTATGTCGTGTTTACTCGGGTATGAGCCGATAGAGCATGGCTATTCAATAAATAATTGTTGTTTTGGTAATTTGAAACCAAAACGTCTGGTTTAAAATACGTGACAGTAAATGGGTACAGGAAGTGATGCAAGATGAAATGAAGCGCTAAATTGAAAAAATGTGGATACATGGATATCAAATCATGATTTGACATAAAATACCCGGTTATTCCTTGCAGCTAAACGTAGGACTAAATGTAAAATTAATGAAGAGTATACACAAAATAAAGCTGTGAATCATGCGATTAAACCTGTAACTATGTTTCCGTAGTATTTGCATTATCCGGTTATTTACGCCAAAGGGAGCGTATCTCACCGATCCTATGTATTACATAATTCGTCGAAGACTCAACGATACATCCACCTCGTTATTTTTTTAGTAGTGAATGCATTCAATGTATTTGTTTCATATTTGTATTTATAACCGATCGCATGGTTTTGGTTAGTTTTTCTCAACAGGGGTTACATTTATCTTTGGTAATTTGTATTGAGCCGGTCTAAGGGAAAACCTGACATAAGGACGTACGCGGCAGTTTAGTTTTAAGCAAATATGTTTTGACTGTAACACCGGTTGCGCAATTAGTATATGCTTTTTCGGATATTCGAATTAACACGGGATGCATATTCAATAAGGCAATGCTACCAAACAAATAAGTACTATAAAGTTTAGAAAATTGATAAAAAAAATGTGTAGCCCCTAACTTTAACAGCAAAAATCGACCATTTTTCCTGCAATTACAAAATCTTTTTTATCGCGTGTTTGAAACAGCAATCAAGAATCCTATTACGGAAAAAATTCAATACTTCCTTATAACTGAAAATGTTTGTGTCGCAAGAACGACTTGTTTAAAACGGATAGCTTTTCTTCAAATTAAGCAATGTGTAATGCTTAAAAATAAATCGGAACACTTTAATTTCTAAAACAACGGCTTAAGATATCAACTTTTATGTAGTGTTGTTTCTGATGATGAATTAAAAATATTCATCCACGACGCTCTGATACTTCTGAACCATGTGCGGATGGTGGTGCATCTTGCCGCACGTGTATATAATACTTGCATTTTATTTATTTGTTGCGCTCAATTTATATCTCTCTGACCAATATGTTTGGAAAACAAACTAGCATTGTGTTTATTTTTGGTAAGCAATTGATAAAAAAACATTGATATACACTAAGGCATTTACAGGTTGGTAAATCGTTAAACAAAATAGTTGAACTAGCGCCGGTACTGCACCTGCAACTAATTTATATAACCCACATAACGCAATATTACACGAATGCAATTAATATTCATATTCAAATTTCATTTTGTGACACGTTGAAATACTTAAGACAAGACATGGGATCACGTGTAGCATTGGGGAATTTGATAAGGCCCGTATTCTGGAATTAGAAAACTGCAGCCTTTAAAATACAAGTATATAATCGATTCTTAATAAGATATATTCTTCTAACATTGGACAATACAATGACCCGCATTATATTGAGCAAACAGGATCGGATATTTATTTATTTAGTTCATTTTCAGCCGTGATGTGTTGGAACTTAGTATGTATTGTTTGGCTGCGAGTTGTATTTTGAATTGTAATTGTGAACAAAAGAGCCTGGTGACTTAGTAAATATCCCCCTCTAAAGGCGGAGGGATATAGAATTGGCCTTGTCCGTCCGTACGTCAGTTCGTCCGCCCGTCTGCCACAGACAAAATGTTGCGTTTTTTTATTTGTCCGATTAACTTTGTCGATATCCATTTGATGTTTTTGTAATCATAATTATAAATGAACACAGAGAGTTGTACATTGTTATCAATATTTTTTTCACGTGTGTGCTCAGTTTTGTTCTTTTTAAGGCATATTTGCGAGGGAAACTCACATGTTGAAATAGTCGTTTCATTTAAATCTCA
This sequence comes from Dreissena polymorpha, assembly GCF_020536995.1. NCBI lineage: Eukaryota > Metazoa > Mollusca > Bivalvia > Myida > Dreissenidae > Dreissena > Dreissena polymorpha. The sequence goes on from NC_068365.1 coordinate 60,770,285, forward strand.
ATAAAACAAATAAGAACATCCGTCACCCTTGATTTTTATTTTATTTTAATATCAGCAAAAGATTGATCAATCAAAATGTATGCTGTATGTAATACAAAATAATTTAAACTACCGCGTCCGTTCTTAAAATGTGTTCTGTATTTTAAAGTATCTGAGTCATTGTAGATTTAAAACAAAATACTACTTTTCAAAATTATTACATTACAGTGGCATATCAACAATTTATAGACCATTATAATTTAAACAAGTCATTATAGATAACGTTGTTCATGTAGGTAGTGAATGATTGCTTTACATATACGCCACAGTTGCATTCTGTAGAATCTCTATGCACATGCAAACTTGTTTTTATCCCATTTTCAACGCGACATTGACAGTATAACACCTTATGCAATATACTAGCCTCTATTCAACCTTGTGGGATATACCTGTCGCGTGCACGGACTACTTTTTACTTTACCACTGAAAGGATTTTTCATAAGAAATAAAGTCGAGAAAACTTTAGCTTCAAAATTATACGACCTTCAACCTTTAAATCTAGTCATATGACATAATTTTTCGCCATCCGTATAATGAATCAGCTGATTTATGGTGTCATTAAATGACACTTATTGCGTCATTTTCCCCCGAAAAAAATTGACGATTTATTATAAACGCGACCTATTTCACATGTACATGTACTGTATATCGACAAACGGTATTTGAATTCTCAATTTATCACATTTTCCTTATTTCGTGTAATATGCATTGTTTATAATCCATGCATATACTTTTGACATTTAAGAATGTGCAACAAGCCATACAAATATCGCACAATTCATAAATAATCAGCAATATTTGCTTTCCGATTTATATCACGTTAGGCAAAGAGCTGTGTAAAGTATAAGATGGTAAAAATAGCACCACTCTGGAATTCGGAATGTCCCATTTTGTACACGGGTATTATCCATTGATTTATCTGTTGTGTAATGGAATGTTTTCCATTCTTTGTGTATTTATATATTAAATTATTCTTGTGTACAATAAGGGCATTTACTATAGACAAATAACATTGTGCAAGTTTAAACATAATTATGTTTGTATGCAGAAATCTGCAAATGCACCCGAGTTTACCAACGGCTATTATTTGATAAACTGCTCCGGTTCATTTTAACAGCAGTAATGTACATAGAGTACATGACGAAGCGTGTGACGAAGAAGAAAGTTTTCGAGTTCATAAACTCATTTGAATAACGTGAAAGGATGGCATAAGGGTCTTTATTTAACTATCCTAAAATAATTATTTAAGACCCTAGATGCAAAATCGTCAATTATTGAGTTAAATGGATTAACCTATGGATTTTAAAGGATAATTAAAGGTAAGATACTAGTTCGAACGTGTTTTGGTTTTTGTTTGTACTTTTTTCGTTCCCTGTTCTCGGGGAAATGCTTTTAACATGGGCGCCATTGATGCATCGGATTACACATGGCATAACCATGATAACATTATATAAAAAAAACACGTTCTGCGCGTCCCTAAATTCGTCGTCCGAAGTCGGAAAACGTATTGCCCTGCATATAAAGTCAAATAAAGTGTCATTCGCTGCAATTGTCTGTTTACTCGTCGATGGTGTACATGTAGAATATATGTTGACATCGACATTATTTTGTTAGGAGCAATCGCCGCCATATTGAATTTTGATCATTTTCTTTCGAAAATAAAACGAATTATTGTAAAGTAAATCTTCTTTTCGCGGTCGTAATGTGTTACAATTCGCATTCTGCGTAAAATTGAATCGAGGCATATGGTGATATTTTTACTCGTTTAACAGTTTGTGTGTGATTTTTTAAAACTATTTTTCGTACCAGAACGAATACATTTATATCACTACGCATGGTTACATTCTTTAGATTTTAAGCGCTTTTAAGAATGAATTAAAAAATATTGTTAAGGTTATTAGATCTATTTATGTTAAATGTCACGTTGAAAAATCAAATGGGATAAATAGAATACTAGGATTAGCGTTGAATACAGAGAATCTTATGTTGCTCGGCTCGAACACCGAAAGCGCTCGCCAAGGCTCGCGCTCCCGGCGTTCTAAGCCTCGCAACATAAACTTCTCTGTATTCAACGCTAACCTAGTATTCTCTATGTAGTACATGTATGTAAACGTTTTCCTAAAAATGCAATACTTGTGTTGGATTCGATTTTTATCGTAGACAAACTGTGAAGATAAAATTGTAATTCATATATATTGTCCTAGCAATTCCAATAATATGGTTCTGCGTTAATATACAGTAATTAATACAAATGATATGCCGTGAATTGGTGAAGTCATATCAAGAATCACAATTAAAACCGTTGTATGCGCCTTAAAGTGTATTGTATACGTATTAATTTTTAATTGAATACTTAATTAGCCTAATGTAATGATCTCGATACACATCGTTGTTTAATTTGTACTTTCATTATATTCAAAATTTACATTTGCATACAACAATAAAATGGTAAAGTCATGTCAAGAATTTCAAAAAAAGAATGTGGTATACCCCTTTAAATGTATCCAATTACCTTTTGGGGGGTTCAGTATAAACTTATATTTGTTTGATCTTGCTACACATAATTTGTGTTTTCACTTAAATTAAAATCTTCTTTTGCATTGGCATACATAAAAACATAGACCACGTCATATCAAGAATTACAACAAGTTGGATGCTGTATTTACCTGCTTTTACTGATCTTATTACAAATAACTTGTGTTTTCATTTAAATTTAAATCTACTTTTTCATTGGCATACAGCAATACATGTTCTAGTATGTGTTTTGACCTGCACCATGTACATGGTTTTCACTGTGTTTTTAAATTGTATTTTAATAAACGACCCCAGTGACCTATTGTTTTCTTTTTATATTTGTATAAAGTTATAACTCATTTGACATTTAGGTAAATTTGAAAAAAATCTATGTGGAGAAAAGCATGTACAAATTAAAATGACTTTGATGCATTTTATTTATTTTCACATGTGAAATTCTGTTGTTTTTGTTTATGTTTAAAAGATGATAAAAATATTAATCAATCGATTCATGTTAAAGGCTCTATAAAGGTGAAGATCCGTAATTATGTACCGATTTTTAAATATTTTTTTTATATTTTATTTATAAAGGTTATCAAAAAACAATATATATATATATGCTATTGGACATTACAATAAAAAATAAGCAATACAACTTGTTTTGAGCTCAAAATAAAGTGTCCTCCAAGTCAATTGTGTTTACAAACACTCAGTATATTTACATCGCTGTTTACTCGGAAAAGAGAAAGTGAAAGTGACTCAGGTCACCAAAAATATAACGACGATTTTTTAACGTTTTCCGGTATCACCCACAAAGTAGGTCTCTTCTAAATGGTTTAAACGTTTGTAGTGATCTAATAAGTTACTTGCTGCTGGTTAAAAGTTGTTTAAAATAGAATTAAAATTGAATTTTCTTTCGGCTATTTTTAGCATATGTCACCGCTCTGAGGCTACACATCACGTTAGTTGCAAAAATGTAAACATTTCTTCCAATTATGAAACGGGTTTATCTTCCATAATTCTTGACAACGTTGTACCTAAGCTGTTTTATTAGCAGTTTTTATGCAAGAGTAACTGAAATCCGGTAAAAATCAGACCAGTTTTTATGCATAATAATTGGATTCGTCACCTTTATAGAGCCTTTAAAAAAATTAATTTGCAGCCAAATTAAATCAGTACTACACATTTTATAATATAAAGAGGTTGTTTTCAACACTTTTCTCATTAATTTAATCAGGTTTTTATGTTATTACCTCATTGGTGAATTGTACTTGTGCTGAAATATGCTTGTTGTTCAAATGCGAATACAAAAATAAACAACACCGGTAACCCATGATTTTTATTTTATTTTTGTATCCACAACAGATGGTTTTACCTTAATACCAAAAATTATCAAATTCTAGGTGGAACAAAATGTGCATTGAAACTACAGCATACGTCCTTAAGATAACAGTAAATTCAATACTTTATACGTGTAATGTTATACTTCCTTACACACAAAATAATAATTGAGTGGAGTACATATTTTTAGTGTATGACACTCGGTATGATATTATTGCCTCGATCTTTGTGCATGTCAAGCACGAATATTTACTAATAAATCAATTTTTAAATTTTACGATTGGAGAATTCATCGAAACTTGCACGAATGCGGGTTACAATTTGCTTAAAAGAAGCCGACAAGTACTTCCAAAAAGCATTGAACGTTGATACATGTTAAATTATGTCATACCTTTTGTTACTGTTCATTCATTCAACCTAGAAAACGTTTTCAGTGAATTTGTATTGGAGTCCCTATGTGCACAAATATGACTTATGTATTGAAGAATGTTGAAGGATTTGCATAACATTTTTGGCGTCGCACTGAAGTGCGGCGACTAGCATGTAATACGTTTTTTTCGCTTATGGGACGAGAAGTTATTTTACGGACCAATGTATATATTTTTGTTGTCAGAATATCTTGCATAGTGGTGAATTTTTTGTGTAAATTAGTGTAAATAAGTTCTGCATGTGTGCCTATTATATTTACTACAATATGTATTGCCAATAATGCAAAGCTAATTGTTATAATTATCAACTGATCACATGGACAGGGCAATCATAAAAGATCAAAGGGACTGGGCAAATACGTGAACCGGTGAAACTTTCTGGTTTTGTATAAAAACAAAACTTCTTTGTTACACTATCCTAGCAAACACCTAGTTCCTAATCAAGGCGCTATAGAGCGCGAAGCGCGACACGTATTATTAATTGTAATAATGAGCCTTGATAAAGGAAGCAGCCGCTTATCAATGAGGAGCACCATCACAGAACCACAGTCTCATTACTCTCAAGTCCTCCTACAGGTTTTTTTAAGAACCACATATACAAGGGCGTAGGCCTGACCCGTATCTTGCCAGTTGCCAGTGGTATAGACCCTTTGGTATGGACCTTTAACCCCGCTCACTATACAGCGTTTAAAATTATGGGTTTACATTTAAACCGATTATTAATAGCTTATTAATATCTTAGTTAGAAGGTGATTTTTCAAGCGGTTCCGTAGTGTAGTGGTTAAACGCTCGCTTTGCATGTGAGAGGCCCAAGGTTCGAGCCCCATTAGAATCAAATTACATGTATTGTATTTGTGTTCTATGTTAACTTTTTGTTTTGATGTAGATATTTTAGTTTAAATAAATATGCTGTTTTATTGTAACTTTTTTTGTTTTTATTATGCCCATGAAATATATGAGTGAGAGGGTGGGGGGGGGGGGTTCGTAAACACACTAAAACTTTTACAGTGTTTTCATATCAATGAGTACTCAACCCCTATCGTAAATGAGCAACGTAAGAATAAGTTCAGAATCATATCCCCTTGAAGTTGAGAAAAATATGAAATTACGCTTACAAGATGAAGCAGATTTTTTAAAACCTACACAGTACTGTTCCATTAATGAAAACTGCACACGGATGCCATTAAAAAAGGAAAAAAAATGAAATAAAATAAACTATGAAATATTTGGGGGTTACAACACAAAATCATAGATAATGGTTATTTGGGGGTTATAACACAACATCATAGATAATGAATATTTGAGGGTTATAACACAAAATCATAGATAATGGTTAGACCAGTATCTTTTTCTATTTTGTTTAAAATAATCGGCCAATATATTAATATTTACAGCAGAAAAAAAATCGTTCCATGTAACTTCATTGAGTGCCTTTTACACTGAAATTCCCGACGCCCTTTGATGCTTTGCATCAATACTTATCTTGTATCCAGATTGAAATACGTATAGTGAAATATGAATGGATGATGTATCGTCCTTGATAACGGTGTTCAGTTCTGTTGGCACAAGCTGATCAGGGACTACGCTTTGCGCTTTTATGGATTTTGTGTTAAAGAAAGTCTCATCCGAACGATAATCCAGTGTAGGCGGCAAGTGATGTCCCAGATGGGCAAACTTTAGGGGCAAATCTTTGACGATACTTTACGGCCATGCATTTTCCAGGTTTTCTCGGAGACAGGTAATCGAAACAGGATTGAACTGTTTCTTAAATAAAATCCGTAGCTATCAGATAGAACTGTGTGTTAAAAAACGAATAGACACTACATTACCATGGTTTTTATTGAGTTTACAAACAGTTCATGAAAAGCTGTTAAATGCAAGTACTAAGCTTATTTTAAAATTAAGCAATTAGGATACACAATCTGATACTCTTTTTTATCCCATAATATGTCTTGTGTCATTTTAAATTATTTGTATTGATTTATATTGCAAAGCATGTATAACTGTTAAATTTACAAACCATATATTGTATAGCCTTCAATTATGAACTTGACAGGTATAACCCCATACATAAACATGTGCTCTATATTTCTTAAATCACAATATTAGATCTGAAAGTATTATTATTAAAAAATATTGATAACGTTTCCTTAATTACGAAACACAAAAGTAATTTGCAAACGTAGACGTATCAAAGATCAACGATATATGAGATGAGTGGTTTACAGTGCATGTCGTTAATCTAAATGCATTTATTTCAAAGATAAGGAATGTATCGAATACATATTTGTATAAAAAAGAGCGATTATAGAAAAAAACAACGTTTAAACGATGTATTATATGAACTATTGGCGCAGAGCTATTTTAAATTACATAAATTTGTGTACATTTTTAAATGCATTTTGTAAAAATCATTGCTCAGTTTATGATTACATAATTCACAAAGGCATACATGAAACCCAACAGATTGAAGGTAACCAAGGACTTTACTCGGTAAGAAAAATATCGTCAATGTGCTCACTTTATTCATTTAGCATAATAGATTTGATACATGACCATAACATCACTTGTTGTTCAAACACAAACGATATTTTGCAAGACATTTGATATAAATGTAAAAATTCTCTCTTTGTCTAATATTGTAAAGGATTATATAAAAGTTACAATTATTTGTCGAAAAAATTACTTAAATTCAAATGACAAATTCAAAACATCCGATTCGCCTAGGCCATAAATACACGTAATGTTATTACCTTGATCGTTTCATCGACTTCAGAACTCGTTCTAATGCCTAAGAAAATCGTTCCCACCAATAATTACCTCGTGGAAACAAACAAGTAAGTCGTATGTGATACTTAGGCTGAGGAATAAGTTAAGGGTTGTGAGAACGAGTTAGTTACTTACTTAAATTTCATAACGGTTAACGATCAATCGTGGTTACAACATAGGTATCTAATCAATAAAAAGTGTTTCTCAACATATTTTTCAATAGGGCTGATACAAGAGAGGCTCATACAATTTCGGACGGGATAAATCTGCCAGATTCACGCTTTGTTTTAAAATGGTGTGCGTTATTATTGTTTGATTGTGTCTTGAACACGAGTTAGTGATCTCGTTCCCACAAGTTACTATCTCGGTCTCGCGTGTTGGCTACGCCTTACCCACGACTAATCTTGGTCGTTACCGCCATGACTTACTAACCCGTTCGCATGAAGTATCCTCCTTCTATAAAAATAACGAGTTATAAATCGCAGAAACGTCATAAAAGCATACACAAGTTTGATCTGTGCCAACGTAGAGACGTGTGTGTATTCCATGTTATTATTAATTTAGTGGTGAGTATTCTTTCATATGGCGATTGCCCCAGATGACGCATTATGTAGGCCAGATGATGATGCCATATAATGGGCCTTTCAGAGAGGAGACGACATAAATGATATTATGTTATGCCATTTGTTAAAACACAGTATTTTCTTGATTTATTAGAGGCCACCTTGGCGGCCATTTTGAATTCAGACCCGATTGGAGCCAACAAAAAACTCTGAGAATACAAATAATATTTTATCTAAGGAAATGTAGATTATCATCAGCATATTATTCAAATAAAACCTTCCAATCATGCAGCGTGAGCCTCTTTTTCTTCTCGAGCTCAATTTGAGATTCTGTCATGAGCTATATCTTGGAAGTGCTTTGGCGGATTTCGTTGAAACTTGTTGCACGCAAAATGGCATTGTACACCATCTGTTAATAATGGAGTTATGGCCCTTTGTGTCTTGAAAAAAATGCTTTTTAATATAGCACTTTTGTGTCCGGAGCCATATCTTGGAAGTTCTGTGACGGATTTCATTGAAATTCGGTATGAGTATATATATGAATAAGATGATGATGCACGCCAAATGGAATTGTACACCATCTGTTAATAACGCTGTTATGGCCCTTTGTATCTTGCAAAATGCGTTTTAATATAAGCCTAGAGCTTTATCTCCATCAACACATGAGCTAGATCCTTGAAACTTTCAATTGTTGTTCTCAATCACCTGGGGGTGCTTTACATTCCACACCCCTAATCCTTGGGGCTAAGGTCAAGGTCACACATCGAGGTAAAAGGTCAAAGGTCACAAGTTCAATGAATTAGTCATTATTTAGTCATTCCTTTACTATGCATCAAGGGATTCTGTAATAACTGTCCACAATTGGTCTCCATTATCTAGCTGGGTGTCAAATATAAGATCCAGGTTGCTAGGGTCATGGTCAAAGTCACACACAAAGGTCAAAATCACACATTTTGACTAAATATGCCTAATTTGGTAAGGATTCTACTATATTAAAGTTCTACACCCATCCATAAATAAAAATGTTATGGCGGGGGATATCAATTCAACGAATTTGCTTGTGGTATTTACCCCACCCAATGTTCTTGTCTTACATCTCACATTAATTGATCATAAAATTATGCACATGATGTATTATAGATTTATCTTCCTCAGTCCTATTGGCATGTAAATGTAGTTAGGATGATAATTGTATTTGAACTCTTTTTCAAGTACAAATTGAAACATGTCATAAGAACAAAAAACTAGTTTTTGTGTACATATTATATGATCTATTCATTTATTTTTTATAACATGTTTAATATGTCACAATTTGTTTTTATTTATTTAATAAGAATAATATGTTATCAATTGCTTGGATTGAAAAGCTTACACAAATCATGGAAAATATATGTTGTTTGTTCCATTTGCAAAAACAACAGTATTTCCCTAAAACGTTTTGGTGGGGACAGTGGTCTAGTGGTAGGATGCTGGTCTAGGGATCTGAAGGTCTCTGGTTCGGGTCCCGCTAGGGGCACTGGATTTTTCTGAGCAAATTTATCCCACGCTTGCTCCTCCCCACCCATGTGTATTTATAAATGGGTACATGTGAGGAAAATAAGCCAATGTGCCGTGGCTGCTTTCGGCGCCATATGTAAACGGACGAATTAAATCCCAGTGATCTGGGGCTTAATGTCGAAGTCGGCTGAAGATGCATACGTTATCAAAGCAGACTATAAACCGAACCTTAAACCTTTTTCCTATGTTCTAATCGGCCATCTTGTCGGCCATTTGGATTTAGACTCTGTGGGCATATATTTTGATTGGGAACAAACATTTTCTTTTACCCAAGACAATGTAGAACATCATCAGCATATTAGAAAAAGGTTCCAATCATGCACCGTAGACCTCCGTTTCTACTAGACAAAATACTTGTTTTGGTATTTTATCAGTAAGATATATTGATAAGGAACAATTCCTTTTTAAATGCATCGGCACACATGTGTTACTTGGCATTTTCACAGATTAGCAAAATCAGTATTGATTAATAATTATGCATGGAACAAAGTTTGGATTTCATGAAGATTTTGGTAATTGTAAAACAAGCGTGATTATTGCTGTTATTATTATTTGTTTATTATTATTACTATTATTATTATTATTATTATTATTATTATTATTATTATTTTTATTATTGTGAAAAAGCCCATATAGAGTTTAAACCACGTTGTAATTGCCAAAGCCTGTAGTTCAACGAATAAGCTAGCTTGATTATGAGCCCCTTGGTTTTGTGTTTAAATCCGGGAAAGGTAAAATTGTAAAGTCACAAGTTCTGGAAGATGGTAAACGCCCGCAGGAATCGTAACCGCTCTAGTCTTAGCTCGGGTATCAACTTCGATGGAACAACGTTGAGGGACTGAGACATAATCTCAGACGGCTGGTACCACTATTTCGGAAATTATATCAGCCCCATTACGACCCTGATGATGTACGTAGCAGTGATACTTGGGAAAAGCACGTCTCATCGGAACTCGATCAAATTGTGACGAATATAAAGACAGGCCCCAAAGTCCGTGTACTCCCAGAAACCGTAGATTATATAATATCTATGTGTCCGAAGAGAAAGGCTGGTGGATATGACAGTATGAACATCTAATAAATGAAAAACATGTGACATCCCCAGTGCTGGCCAACATCTATACCTTGATGCTACGTACCGGACAAGTCCCAGACAGCATGAAGGGAGAGACAAACCGAATTTTCAAGCTTGGTACTCACACAATCAAAGAGGCGTCTTCCTACGTTCACCTCGGTTTAAAGTGCGACCCGTTTCTACGTTCTACTGGAATGGTTAATGACGCGTGCAACAAGCTTCGAGGGACATACCTGAGTATCGTTAATAGTGGAATATCTCCCCTTGCACTCAACCCGTCAACATATATAAAAGTCTATAACTCTATTGTGATACCTAAAGCATAATATGGCTGTGAACTGCGGACTTCAATAAGTGCAGAGGACATAATTAAGCTAGAACGCTCGCATAGGTTTTGCTTAAAACACATACAGGGTCTACCACAAAAAACTGCAACTAACTTTACTGTATGTGCTATCCATGCCGTGCTTATGGAGACAATGGTTGATTACAGAAAGCTGGTTTTTCTAGGACAAATTTGCAACCTGTCAAATACTTACATGGCCAAACATTTGTTTAACAGCAGACTCATATATTATGAAAATTTCGACAAACAACACCGTGGTTTCATTTCTGAATTACGTGCGATATTTCGCAAGTACGAACTTCACCACATTATGGATCAATACATTGCAGAAGGTCTGTTCTAGGCGAAAAGTGTGTGGAAAGCCTTGCTCCGCCGACACGTTACACAAAAAAGGAATATAAATCTGTTTCAAGAGTGTTCAGAGAAGTACTCCTTTCTTTGCTAAACAATATTACGGTCCGACGGAGTGTGTGGTTTATGGACTAACGCCAGAAAAAAATCCTGAAATCTCCTCTCTCTGTAGTAAGACTGACAATGCGAGTAATTGGGCGACTTACCATGCCCGCGTATATATATACATGTGCACTTTGTAATGGAGTGAATTCGAACGTAGTGCGCCATCGTATTCTGATCTGTAATGTGAATTCTAACACTCGTGAACAGTTATGGAATACCATAATAGACACAAACGGACTTATCCAACGCCTTTTTTAATGTTTGTTCTTAACTTGTTCAAGTATACGGAAGGGTTTTATTTTAGATTCGTCCATATGTTCTAATTGTCCGTTATTTATGACATTTAAGGCATTAAAAAATGCAACTGAAGAATTGTCAATATGTTTGTATACGAAAAAAGGTGATAACTTTGCCCAATGCTGAATACGAAATAGAGCACATAGAATATGCTGATGGGATGTCGTAAGGTTGAAAACGATGATGATGATGATGATGATGATGATGATTTTACAGCGTAAGTTTGTTCAATATCGGTCGGGACTACGGTGGCATAGAGGTGACATTCCGTTCTCTTTTTTATTTAAATTGCTCTCCTCTTTTTTCTATCTCGTGGCCACGAGTTAGCTATGTCGTGGCCACGAGATAGAAAAATGAGGAGTGCAAAACTAAATAAAAGCGGAGTGCAATTAAAAAAGAGCGGTGCAGTAAATAAAGGCAGAGTGCATTTAACAAAAGAGGAGAGAATTTTCGCTATCTTGAGATCCCGAGATAGTCAGCCAATCAAATTTTGCGTAACATGTGTAAATATTCTGTACGCATATATATAGCTGGTCAAAGCAGGCAAGGCTCTGATATAACATAACATACTACTATTAGTACTACTATTACTACTATTACTACTGCTGCTGTTGTCGATGTTGCTGCTAGTAGTAGTAGCAGTAGTAGTAGTAGTAGCAGTAGTAGTAGTAGTAGTAGTAGTAGTAGTAGTAGTAGTAGTTGTAGTAGTAGTAGTAGTAGTAGTAGTAGTAGTAGTAGTAGTAGTAGTAGTAGTAGTAGTAGTAGTAGTAGTAGTAGTAGTAGTTGTAGTAGTAGTAGTAGAAGTAATTGTAGTAGAAGTAGTAGTAGTAGTAGTAGTAGTAGTAGTAGTAGTAGTAGTAGTAGTAGTAGTAGTAGTAGTAGTTGTAGTAGTAGTAGTAGTAGTAGTAGTAGTAGTAGTAGTAGTAGTAGTAGTAGTAGCAGTAGTAGTAGTAGTAGTAGTAGTAGTAGTAGTTCAAGTATTAGAAGTAGGCCACGACATAGCTAACTCGTGGCCACGAGATAGAAAAAAGAGGAGAGAAATTTAAAAAAAAGAGAAGTGAATGTCACCTCTATGCCACCGTACGGGACAGAGCTCATTGCGCCTTTCACAATTCTAATGCACTGATGCGCGGATTACAAAAAAAGCGGTTGATTTACAAATCTACTAAAAGGGACATGTCGCCGTTTACAATGTAATTATATTTTGATAGAATACTTTATTAGTAGGTATGTACAAAATAATACATATACATGTATACTCTTAAAGTGTTTAAATAAATCTTAAATACATATTAGCGGGGATAGAACTTATTAAGCGCGGGTAAGTCTATTTTAAAAGTTTACATTCCAACCGGGTAACTAGCCACTGTAAAAAGCATCAAGTCAGTTCATAAGCATCTTAATAGCATCAGTAATTATCAATGAATATGTTTTTGGCTAAACTTTTGAACAGTACCACAAAGATGATAATAGGCATTCTGAGGCACATTTCATCAGTGTTTAAGGCCAAGAATATTGTAATATATACTGCCTCTGTGCGAGAGCTTAACTATTTGAGCGAGCAACCAACTGTTACATGTTATTTCTTTATATTGTGTTCATGATGTTTTTATTATTTATATGTACACACAAAATGGGCGCATTTTTCCTAAAATTGGAAAAGCAAATCCTCTTCAACATATGCGATACATCCCCATTCACTCGGCGGCAGTTATCGATGTCACGTCGACAACGTTACGTTGTTTGTGTGTCTTAAACAAATCTACTAACACGTTGGCGTTTTCACTGAGAGTGCACTACAAGTGTACAGCGTCTGTGTTGCTTGCATTAAATGGATGTTTTTGGCAGAAATTCTTTGTTATTTACTTCTACGTTTTGATAAGCCTTCGTAAACACATATACAAATATTATGAATTCCACGTTTCAGTGATTTTATTCATACATTCAAAATAATTTAAATATACATTAAGACATAATCGTAACGTCATGTACTATTTACACAAATATTATTGACATCTAAAAACAATGTAAATTGAAATTCATTAAACGTCTGTTTGTTGAAGCACGATTACTTGGCGTTATACTCATATGAATAAAATTACATATACGTCTGGCTGCCTCAATATTGAGAGAGTTGGCCGCTTATAGAAGTAATGTCACTTTTTCATATGGATTAGTATCGGGGAGAATGTGGCATTTTCGTAGTAATGTAAGTCTATGTGCACTCAGTCTTTGACAGGAGGCAACGGCATGAATGTCGCTGTTGATAACTATGAGACCACAGTGTCTGCAACGATGTCCGGGAGTTTGTATCCGTGTATTCACTAGCACACGCACAGCTGTCGAGGCTTCCGTTGTTTCAAGGGGTGTCCTCGCCGCGGCCCAGAGGCGATCAGCCCTGATGTAGGGTCGAACGACGCTTAATTGCACAGATTCTGGATACGTGTTCTGACTATTGCTAGGTGTGATATTGGCGTATCGCATAATTTGCTATACGTTTCCACGTCAGCTAAGGAGGAATCACAGTGGATTCACAATACGCTGTATAATAGTTCACAAGGTCATACTTTTCCATTAATGAATATATGTCTCGTGGACACCTTTAGCGATAGCGATCACAAAATAGATGAGCATAAAGTACCAAAAACTCATTTATATTGATACAGTTAAATAAGATATTCTTATCTTGCCAATAACTTTCTAATTGTTAAGCAGAACAGAACATGTGTTTTATTGTTACTTGAACAATGTACGGCTTCAGTATAAAAAAAAACACAACATGATGAAGAGGATTTATAATGTATAGTTGGATTTCGAAATGAATACGCTGATTGAAAAATCATCACGTCAAGGTTGAAGTTCGTGCCCTTGTTTTACATATGAACAAAGAGAAAGTAAACTTCCTGTCAGGCTTATTTCTAGATTGTAACCAATATGAATGTAACGCGATACAATAATTGAACAAACGCGTAATTAAATAAGTTACTTAATTCATAATCGCATATCAAAAATGTTTTGCCAACATTATACTTTTTAACTAAAAGTAAGCAACGGATGAATGAACATTTATATATTTCTCGTTTTACATTGATTTCCACTGCTTACAGTTTATGAACGATTTGAACGTCAACCTGATGTTGCAATTGCTATTGTAGACAATATATATTACGCGTTTAAATTCGTTGAATTCCCGATAAAGTATACATTATATATTGTGAAACAAAAAAAAACTAGCATTTTGTATCGCTTTATATCTGTTATATCTATGTTACCAGACCACATATAGTATTGAGATGTTTGCTATTGCTTTAAAGCGGAACGGCACGATTTATTCAAATATTAATGAATTTACATACAATGTGTTAAAACCTATTATACATATATTTCAATAAAAATTAAAACAAAAGTAACAGAGAACATGTTTCGAAAAATGCGAAATAAGCCAGATATTAAATTCTGAAATAAAAACGATATTTACAGTAGAATTCACCAGCATGCATATCATGCATGTACGATGTGAGTCTAAATTTAAAACGATATATATTCATACGACACACGAACACTAACTTCGATCCTAATAAAAAGACGAATGCTTCAGTTATTGTAGGAAAATATGTACGAATTATCTTCGTCACAATCGGCTCTGGCGCTAATTTGTGTTTGTTGCATTTCGTCTTCAATGTATAATTTTTCTTGCCTATTGTGTGTTATTGTAACATATTTTTATCAATATATTAAAATTTAACACATATAAAAATCGTGCAGTCCCGCTTTAAGGAACGTTGATTTGTTATGTGTTGACTTTATTAGTCAAAATATTCATTGATTTTGTTTGTAAATAGGGTTTTCAGTGTTGAACTAAACTCAATATGAAAAAAACACTAAATCGATTAGTACGGATGGGGTTCGAACCCATGCGGACATTCGTCCATTGGAACTTAAGTCCAACGCCTTAACCACTCGGCCACCGTACTTGTGTGGATACGTCAACCATTACTCTATGTGTTATCGCTAGTTGCATTCGCCTGTATTTCATCATATCAAATTATCGGTACATGCCACATGAATGGTTATCACGGGCTTTAAAGTGACTCCGATTAATGTCCCGTTATCGAGCGAAATGGTACATATCATATCTAATTACCCGAACTATATAGTAAATGACAAAATTCATCATTACTATAACCGTTCGAATATTTATATTTAGAACATTCGATTATCCCTTCTTGAATGTATCAACCCACACATATAATTTAAGTTACGTTTATAGTTAGAGTAGTTAGATATATTTATAACCTGCTATATTTAATTAGTTGTATATGTACATGTATATAACCTGCCAAACATAACTGTATACAAACTTATAAAATTAAATAGATATTGTAGAAAAAACATGACATTATTTGCAGGTATGATCGTTGGTTATACTAATATTATTATGAAGGTAAAGTTATAGTATAGTAAAGGGAAAGTTATAGTTAAGTATTTGCTAAGCAGAAAACTTTTTACATTTGAGCCTCACTCGGTGAAAATGTGGTTTAATGCATGTGCGTAAAGTGTCGTCCCAGATTAGCCGGTGCAGTCCGCAAAAGGCTAATCAGGAACGACACTTTCCACTTAAATACTTTTTCTTTTAAAGAAAGTGTCTCCTAAGCCAAAATCCAGTTTAGGCGGAAAACGACGCCCCTGATTAGCCTATGCGGACTAGACAGGGACGACACTTCACGTACATAAATGAAACCCCCTTTGCACCGTACGAGGCTCATTTATAAAACAAATATGTCAAGGGCCTGTATTTGCATCCTCTTTTCGATAGGTGCCTCTTTACTATTTAACGATAACAGAACAACATGTCGTTGTTGAAAATATTCAACAAAACGTTATGAAGAAACGTTAGGTCCAGTTTGATAAGAACAAGGACCTTACTACTGCCTCAGTCACAAATAATCCGGTCGCCGGCCGATGTGTCCGATCTCCAGGCATCGGGAAGACTGGACACGTCGGAGCCGTCCGCCGTCCGATGAGTGACAAAGTTTAAAACCTCAGTCACAAATAGACACCGATCACCGTCCGATCAGCGGCCGACGTTTTTTTCCGCTCATCTGGCTGGCGCCGGCCGATGATCGCACGCACATCGGGTCATTTTGTAGCATCGGGCGGCGTCCGGATTTTTTATATGACAGTTTGTTTTACCCGACATCGGGCCCGGGAAGGAATCGAATTGAGATCTTTTTTAAATATGAATGAAATATTTAAATGGATTTCGTATCTATTGAATAAAAATACATTGTAAATGAATAGCAAATACACTATCCAATTAGTAAAATCATCACAACACATTTCAATTTGGTACCGCTATAGATCATTATGCACAGTATATTGGGATTCTTTTAAATCGCTTTTCTCGTGAACAAGGCATGCAAGCGAACACACTAACTACTGTATACTTTTTGTTGTAAATTTTAACACCGTCAGGGATCGGTGTAGTGTTTGTTACTTCTTTAGATGTTATTTTATGGCTTGAGTGTAGACAGAGTAAATAGTTGTTGCACGATAACGTGGTGAGTCTTTCAAACAAGATACTGTTATTGTATTTATGGATCAATGAGAAACTCTTGCTTATCTTAGATTTATTTGCTAGCTTGTTTAAATCTATAAATTCATTCGAAAGTGCATGCAATATACAAAGCTAACTTAACGCTTATAAATCAAGCAAGAACTGAACGTTTCAGTTGATCCGATAAACAAATCCAAATAAACAGGACTTTCTTGTATTTAATCTGTATGAGCGTTTTACATATTAAGCTACGTAGTTGTATCACTCAATGTGCGCTTTAAAAACAAAATAACCGCTAATCGCAAACATCGTGTTCGTGCCGTTTGTCATGATATATTAGCAAATACAACTATTGATACAAAATATACGGTAATTCTTTTACAAGCAAAACTTTCACTCAAGTACAGTTACCGAGTGGTAAAGGCGTGGGCCTTACGTACCAATCAACGAATGTCCACATAGGTTCGAACCCCATCCGTAGCAATTGATTCTTTTAAATCGCTTTTCTCGTGAACAAGGCATGCAAGCGAACACACTAACTACTGTATACTTTTTGTTGTAAATTTTAACACCGTCAGGGATCGGTGTAGTGTTTGTTACTTCTTTAGATGTTATTTTATGGCTTGAGTGTAGACAGAGTAAATAGTTGTTGCAGGATAACGCGGTGAGTCTTTCAAACAAGATACTGTTATTGTATTTATGGATCAATGTGAAACTCTTGCTTATCTTAAGTTTATTTGCTAGCTTGTTTAAATCTATAAATTCATTCGAAAGTGCATGCAATATACAAAGCTAACTTAACGCTTATAAATCAAGCAAGAACTGAACGTTTGGGTTGATCTGATAAACAAATCCAAATAAACAGGACATTCTTGTATTTAATCTGTATGAGTGTTTTACATATTAAGCTACGTAGTTGTATCACTCAATGTGCGCTTTAAAAACAAAATAACCGCTAATCGCAAACATCGTGTTCGTGCCGTTTGTCATGAAATATTAGCAAATACAACTATTGATACAAAATATACGGTAATTCTTTTACAAGCAAAACTTTCACTCAAGTACAGTTACCGAGTGGTAAAGGTGTGGGCCTTACGTACCAATCAACGAATGTCCACATAGGTTCGAACCCCATCCGTAGCAATTGATTTTTAAATTTCGTTCATAACGAGTATCACAAAATGACATGCTGTATAGCTGCATTATATTTTTTTGTCCTCAATTGATGCCTATACACTTTCTTGGTAAGATTAAACTATCGTGTGGCATTCCCTCTTGTTTTGGAAAGAAACAGAGATTTAAGGCATTCCGCGAGGGGTGTTTGTTTTCATAAACAGATACCTTATTCTTTATTGTTATGCCCTAATCGTGCTTTTTATATCGAACTCATACAGCAACGTTTTATCGTCATATATAGACGTCGCTGCAATAAGAGCGCACTTTCGGAATTTTTCTGCCCATGGGTGAATGTAAAATTTCGGTACATATGCATTTTGATGTATGTTGTGTCATTGATAATTCAACTTTGTAGATATTAAGCCAGTACGATACATTGAGGAAAATGCAAAAGCCAGCGCAAAATTGAAGCATGACTGAATGAACTAGATCAATAAATATAACCGGTATTAGCTTTGCATTATTGAGAAACAACACTGCTCGCTCCGATTGCTGTGTATTTCCAATGTTGTAGATCCACACAAGTACGGTGGCCGAGTGGTTAAGGCGTTGGACTTAAGTTCCAATGGACGAATGTCCGCGTGGGTTCGAACCCCATCCGTACTAAACGTTTTAAAAAAAATAAAACTCTCAAAACAATAAAACTTATAAGGCATATGCAAAACACATCGATTTCATGCCTATCTTTTGTCTCTGAATCTGCTGATATGAAATAACAACTACAGTAAAAACTTCCACGTCGGAACGACCTAATGGCTATATTAAAACATTAGCAATATGGAACTAAGAACCGGCGGAATGAGATATGTGTCTATTTTCTCTTTTTTTAACATATTAAATATAGTTCATATACTGTTTAAATATTTTTTTAGGCATTAAATGACAAACTCAAAATTACATTCTGTGAAAAGGGGCAATTACAAATAGAAAGTACATCCCCGGCCAATATATACTTATTTTATTTTTGTCAAAGCGTCTTCGCTGCTTGTCTGGTCATAATTCTGATTCATATTCATGCGAACACACGTTATGTGATGACGAATTTCTGAATAAACAATCCTGCGGGAAAGCAATCGCGATGAATAAAAAAATGCTTGCTAAAGAAGAATATAATTAAAATTATCATTTAGAATTCGCGTCAACGATCTCCAAAGAACATCTGATGAAAAGCAAGTAAATTGAAAAGGTTGGCAGAACGCTAACTCTCTTGAAATAATATTTTGTTTATAAAAACACACAATAAACGTGTTCGTCGTTTCTCCAGTTCTACTCAGAATGGATGGATGAATGGCGCTGTTTTAGGTTCTAATCGTGGCTACCACATATATTTGTATTAACTTGTTGTTTTCTTTTTCGTTAGGCTTGTATATAGCTTTTCAGCATTATTTTTTAATGACATAACAAAATTTATGTGAGCCGCATCGTGCAAAAATGGGTCTTAATACATATGCGGTCAGCGTATCTCCGAAAAGGATGTGCGCTCCCCTGTCGGATATTAAGAGTCAGTGTTATAATTAGCGGACAGTTTATTCCTGACCCAACAGTTCAAAGCGCAGTCTGTTCTGGAGAATATGGCATAAGACCCATTTTCGTATTAGCGGGTCATATATCATAGTGTAGTGTGATTTTTTTTTACATCAACATCATCAATAAATCGAGATTAATAGTCGGATCGCTTGATGTAGAATCTTGAGTGTGTGTCATTGCGCCGCGGGATCAGCTGTGCCCATACCATTAGTGAAATGGGTAACTTAGTTATGCAAAATATCACGCATACATAAATTGTCTTCTTTATAGTATGTGCCGTTCTTGAGATTCTATGTTCCTAAAAAGCTACTATCTAACACGTTATTACCTAAGTAGTTTTTTTCTATTTTAAACCAATACATACATATGAACGAGGAATGTTTAATAAAATATAACAACTTTTAATAATGTATGTCGATTACTTTAACAAAACGTTTACTCTTATTAGTTGCAGATACACACAATGTGAATATGTGTCGGATGCATTAATGAACATGATCGTTGGAATTTCCTTACATTTGCACGTGTATGTTGTTATGACTGTTAAAATACAATAATAGCATGTATATGCAACTCTTATATCGTTGATATTCGTATGCCATTTGTTTCCGAACTTCTATAATTATATTATGTATTTTTAATCTGTATTCAATTAGCCAACGCGAGACAATGGAAACAAATTAGAATAAGAGATACTATACATATTAGAACAACAATGTTAACTGCATATGATTCATTCCAAATAACGCTCGTTGTCTACACTTGCATACCCGTACTTAAATACAATATTTTACAAATAATAAAGCATAACATGAGTACATGTATATTAGTTAAAATAAATGCACATGTTACATATCATATCTAACGACAATCTACATCATGCAATAACAAGTGTAAGTACTGAAAAGAGTTTTAAGTAAAAATATACTACATTACTGTTTATTATTGAAATATATTGACTTCAAAATGAGCCCGATATCGATTTATGCAAATACATCAATTTCAAGTACTTTATAAGTTACTTGTTAAAGTCAGTTAATGGATGACTGTATTTTATTTGCATGATTGTCAAGAAGCCATACAGCACATTTCCGTGTTTCAGTTTTTATCTTAAAATCAAAATCAAAAGTATATATCACGTTAACGTAATACATAACAGTCAACAATATTTTATATTGAACATTTCTTACGCGAATGTTTGTTGAAATCACAACCAATTCCCCCAGTATGTCAGGTTTTGATGTTTGATGTCTTTGCACGCCCTGCAGACTCACTAACTGCGTTCCCGCGAGGTGAACTTTGGCGCGATGAATCACTGTCACTCTCTTTATTTTCAAACAACAGCTTCATGTTAAGCACACCAGCTTTTACGTTTCCCAAATGTTCATAATCTTTCGCTGCTGTGTTATTACTCTTCACTACACTCGGCCTTCCCGATGGTGGGCTTTTATTGTCTGTGTCTTTTACATCTCGTTTTACATTTGGTGCCTCTTTGGATTTTGACACTTTATTTTCATTTTCAGTTATAACTTCATTTCCCTTTGCGTAAAGTTTATGGGACTTTTGCGCTTTGTCTTTGATAACACTATCAGCTGGATTAGCATTGTTGCTATCTTTCTTACCAGCGAGCAGTTTACTTTGTAATTCATTGAAATCAATACCATTTGCTTTACTTGTACCACCGTTACTTCCCATCAAATTTGAATCACTCAGTCGATTCACATACATGTGTTTTGTATCTGAAGACACGTCACTGTGTCTTGATACCGGCGCTAGGTATCCTTGGGAGTCTTGTCGCATGTATCGTTTGTCTTCGTCTTTTTCTAATTGATTGTCTGCATCAACATCTTCGTAAACCGCACCTGGTTCGTCTACAATTTCATTCGCTTTGTCCGTTTCATTTGTGTCAGCATAGTCGTATGCTGGTGGATCACCATTTTCTTGATTTTCTTCAATTTCACCGCCTTTTACAACGCCTTTGTCAAACATTCTTACGTCCTTATCTTTAACAGGTTTTTGCATAGAATATTTAGGCGTTTCAACAGTTTGAGAATTAATTATAAAGTTTGGAGAAGTGTGTGGTGATGGTGGTTGTCTTTTTGGTCCATCGATTCTTGGTATTTCACTGCCCATGGTAAAGTGAACTTTCTTGTCATCCGCAACGGAATCAAATGTGAACTCAATATACTGATCCCCAACATGTACAGCACTTAATTCCCTTTCAATTTCCTTTTGTTTCGTTTCGACTGGAATTGCAACAGCAGATTTTGAATCAACTTCGACTGGGCGGTTTAAGTCAAATGTTTGCTGAGTATTTGTATGTGAGTACATATGACTTTGGTTCGCAATAGGCAATGAAATATCGACCTTATTAAAAGCTCGTATGTGGTCATATGATCCTGTTGAAACATCACTTATTCTAGGATGAGACGACACTTTCAATTGATTATCAGTAGGCTTTTTGAACAATGCCACAAATCTACTGGTTTGCTGTCGTATTTTAGCTAACGTCCCTGGCGGTCTTGGTGACTTTTGTGGCAAGATTATTGCGTTTGCACTCTTCTGAACGCCACCTGTATTTTGATATGTATGTCCGTTGCTGGTCATTTTATCCAAATAATCATTTAAGTTTGTTTCCGTAGAAAGTGCAGTAGTACCCGTGACACGTTCCTGATAACTAGGATTTTCTACTGGAGAAATGTCAGGAACAAATCCGATTTCAGCGTATTCCTCGCCATGTGACTTGTAACTCATATTTGTAACAGCCACATCGGGTGCTCCTCTTCGTAGTTTTATACGCTTTATAGGGCACCCTCGCCTGTTAAAAAGACAAATGATCTTATTGCGTATGTCATCAGTTTAAAGGGATACAATTACAAACATATGAACTCGCTCACGAATGTGAAAATACGTGACATATCACTTTCAACATCGCAATTGAGCCGTGTAAGTTTTACGTGTCAGTCATGGTAAGAGCACGACACAAGAAATCTCACAGCATGCTTGATACTTTACTATATCATCAACTTAAAAAATGGTCTGTATAACAGGGCCTTTCTATTTCTCGAGCATTAGATACAAATGTGACACCCTAAGCAATTATATGAACTACGTGTGCTGTGAATGTTTTATACAATCAATATATGCTCGTTTTTTAATTCAAATACTGCGACTTTTTATACATGCTTTACAATACATGTTGATAAGTTCACACTACCTTTTGTATACCAGGACGTAGAATAATACGCCAGCGATAATCATTAAAACAATAACTGCTGAAACGACTCCGCCGATAATGGCACCATTCGATGACCCGCCATCTAAAGGGAGACAAAATATAATATAACCTGGATACAGCGTTGTTTTACAGGACATAAAGCGAAAGAAGTATGTTATCTAAATAATGAAACTTTTATTACAAATGCATCAACATATAAATGTTTATTCTTTAAAGTTTAACCCATCGGCGCATTATTTTAATTTGCTTATATTTACTGAGGTCAATTTGTGCTTAACGATTATTTACTATCATCACGAGAAGCATTTGTACGGCACAATCTAAGACTACCTTCTTTATTCGTAGAATTGGGTAGCGATATATTTGATTGAGTGATGGTCGTTGGAGTGGTGGGGATTATAGCTGGTGATGTCAACGTTGGATCAAACGCACTTTTTGCGCATTTCACGTCAACGTTTGCGTTGTTGATTGCTGTTAAGAATACATGTGTGTTAGTTTATGCATAAATGAAACTGAAAATTAAATCTAATAAATTGCATCTTTACACAATCCGTCGGTTTCTACAGTCATGTTGCATGATTTGACGATTAAAACATTAAATAACGACTTTTTATGTATTTTTAGTCAAGTGATGCAGATACAACTATTTAAATGATGATGTGTGTTATATCGGAATTTCGGGCATAAACGTACCAGTAACTACAATCCAAACAAACGAAGGCGAGTCATTGGCTCCTTTAATGTACAACCCATTTAACCCCAAACGTACGGTCTTGAATCCTGTAGTCACATTAGTCTGGTACACGAAATTCATATCATCATTTACACCTGGGTCACATGACTTTGGCAATGTGAACGGCGGTGCACTCTCAAACCATGCCGAGGCGCATTCTGTCCTTGAGACCTCTGTATGGGACGTTGCCATCCTAATGTCGACATATTTGACGACCAAGGCTTGGCTGGAGGAGATGTTACAAGAGCAATACGAGGCCGCAGTAAATAACGATGTTCGTTTGTCGAATATTATGTTTACCGATTCGCCAGAGGTCAAGGAGGGTTTGCAAAAGTCAATGCTTTCTGGAAATACAAACAGATTCTTGCCAATATTACCGGGTATACTATGAGGAAGATAAACACATGTTAATAAGCCTCGTTTATGACAACATTAATTAGTTATGGAAACACATATTTGCAACTGCTCATAGCTCAAGCGATGTTCAATATATTGCACACATTATGTATACTAGGTTGCTATAGTAGTTGTAATCGCTTGCTAGTAGCTGTAGTAGTGAATTGGTTGCACGACAGTTGCTTGCAATGCAACTAGTTAAAAAAACAATGTTTAGCATTGATTTCTCTTAGAAAGTAGCACCGAGTTTATTATTCTTTATTTATTATTCTTGGTTGTTATTGGTTGCATATATCGTCCATTGGCAACCTGTGTCTTTTCTTAGGTAAAACACTTGCGGAAGGTAACCAGATAATGCACCAATTCATACTGTATATAGTTGCTTTCTTGATCTGACACTGAATTATACGGGGTAACTTATAAAAACGCAAGCGTTATAGAACAAAATGTACCGCTATTTTGAGGTGTATTTATTTGTACAACATATTTGTACATAATATAATTTGCTTACCCATATTGTATAACCGTATTTCAACTTATTTGTAAGACAATGGAGGTTATTAAGCTCTCATAATTGAGTGTATAAATAAGTATGTAACTGATTCATCATGCACACCCCTACCTGTAATGCACGAGTATGAAATTGTCGCGTATGTAGATACGGAAAAGCCGCCATTGCATCCAATGTTGCTTTGCCGTCCTACTTGCGTTTTACACGTTGACTGGCCGGAACAAGTTCGATACAGGTCATAGGAGTGCAGTTGTGTGAGGCTCTCCATACAATCGCCCGCTTTGTATGCGCAGCATCCCGAGCCTGGCCTGATTAAGTAGGGAAAAAATTGTTCTGAATCTTAATTATTCTAAAATATAGAGAATAACAGGTTACTTCCTTATCTTTCTGTAATATATCAGGCAAGGCTTAGAATAATATAATGGCGAGGCTTGCCGAGCCGTTATTTTATTTGTGCCGAGCCTGATATATTTAAAAAAGATCAGGCAGTAACCTGTTTTTCTGTTTATCATACCTCTACGTCCCCGATTTTAAAGAAATAATATTAAAAATAACGCTAAAAAGTTGCAGTTTAAGCGGGAAAGAATCTGACTTTTGTCGTTTGACGTGTTAATAATGAAGTCATGAGTACGCGGGCCTAATATTTGTAATAAATGTTTTGTTGCTGTTTGTGTTGCATTTTGTGTTATATATTACATCTTAATATCAAATTGTTTGTCTTGTTAAATTTGTTTCGATTTTACTTTAAATGATTACTTTATAGTTAATTCCGAGTGATATGACTATCCTCCCCACATGACTGATATAAGAACTTCCTGTTGACCATGATATAAAATATATATCAGGCAACGTTATATCAGGCAGATATCTATGCGGTGGTATGATAAACTACAAGTAGCACGTCATTTGAAAAATTATTATGTCATTAATCAAAGCCACGTTCGTAATGAAATACTTGAATACCGTGAACGTAGTGATTATCGCCTGTTTGAAAAATAACTAAGCAATCTTGACACATTGTTCAGCGGTGTTCCATTTGCCGTTATACCTTTGTAATGAAATGCTTAGCTCTTTTGTTTCGCAAATAAGAAAAAAAACATTCATGCTTTTTTTTTCTTTTAAGTTATGCAAATTATTAACAAAACGCATTATTTTAATCTTATAATGCGACACGTGCGATAAATTCAGTTTTTGTCCATTGTCATTCAAGGTGATTACATTTCATAATTGCCATATCTTAAATATTTATGGACTTACGTAAGACATTTGTTTTTGTTGTTACATGTCTCAACCTTGACCCCATACTTCTGGTCACTGACATATATTCGTTCATCGTCCTTACACTGATCCAGTACCAGTGTATTACACGAACTACCGTCGCTACCAAAGCACGCGCTCGCGTTGTAGGTTGTTAGGGAGATGACGGTATCCAAGGTGACCAGAGCAGTGAAGAACACTGAAAATTTACATTAATTATAGTCGTTATTAAAGAAAAAATAATAACTAACTAATTATCAATTAGTGAATTTAAATAATAGAACTTGTATTTGTTTTCATATTCCAGAATAAGAGTTATGTGTGTGGGGGACCCATTTAAAAATCGTATCGATAAATAGGTTGACGATGTTTATGTAGTATAACATTATTATTACACCCTATTGCCGTGATTTACATTGTGTACCCAATCCACAGAGCATGTTAAATTGAATTATGAAT